>NW_028234414.1:897785-898978 GCF_977035675.1 Penaeus japonicus | reverse complement strand
TACAATTCTCCTCAACCCTCCCTCCCTCTTTACCTTCCTCTCCCCTCTATCTCTCCTTCCAATTCATTCTCTTTCCCTCCCTCCTTCTTTCCCTCTCTCTACCTCCACTCCCTTCTCCCCTTTTCTCTCCCTCTCTCCCTCCATCCCTTTCGCTACCTCTCCTCCTTCCCATCCCCTTTTCCTCTCCTTACCTCCGCTTCCTCCTCCCCTTCTCTCTCCCTCTCCCCCAACTACCTCACGTCTTGACCTCTATTTCTCTTTTTTCCCTCCTTCCTGCTTTCTTTCCCTCCTTCCCTCCTTCTCCTGCTTCTCACCGTTTCACACTTACTCTCTTCCTCATTGCCATCTTTCTTTTCCTTCGCCCCCCCCCCCCCCCCCCCCCCCCCCCCCCCCCCCCCCCGCGCTCCCTTTCATCATCTAATCTATTCCCCTTTTTCTCTCTCCTTCATCGAGAAGCCATTGATGCGATGCATTCATTTTCCTTACTGTGGGCTCGATTCAGGACCCTCTTCCAAGTTCAAGGACTCCTCCCCCCTCACAGTGTTCGTTGACCCCGGTCAAATTTCTTCGCTCGTCTCGTTCTCTCCTCTCATTCCTTCTGCTCTCTCTCTTTCTCGGCATTTGTCTGTCTCTGGTCGTGTCTCAGGTGCTCCTCTGCTTGTTCTTACTGTCTCATGTCTCTTTTTTTCCTGTCTCTCATGTCTGATAATCTTCTCCTTCTTTCTGCTCTCTCTCCTCGCTTCTCTCTACGTCTCTATCTATCTTTTCTCACTATTTACTTTCATTTCTTCTCTCTCTCTCTCCTCTCTGCTCTCAGGCTCTTCTATCTTTCTCTCTATTATTCATATTTCTACTCTCTCCGTCTCGGCTCTCTTATCTCTCTCTCTCTCTCTCTATTATCTTTCTGCTCTTATTATTTATTTTCTCTCTCTCTCTCTCTCTCTCTCTCTCTCTCTCTCTCTCTCTCTCTCTCTCTCTCTATCTATCTATCTATCTATCTATCTATTTCTTTCTCTCTTCCGCTCTCTTTCTCTCTCTCTTTTTCTTTCCGATTCTCTGTGCCTTTCCCTTGTTTCTTTTAACATTCCTCCTTCTATCATTCCCCTCCCTTCCTCCCTCCCTTACTCTTCCCTCTCGCTCTCGTTCCTTCATTAAGTCCTCTCTGTCTTCCCTCGCCCCTCCCCCTCCCACCC
>NW_028234414.1:862785-865285 GCF_977035675.1 Penaeus japonicus | reverse complement strand
CGATATCATTACTATCATTTTTATCATTGTTATTATTATTATTTTCATTATTATCATTATTACCATTATCGTCCTTATCATTCTAATGATTATCGTCGCTATTATAATCATCATGTTTTTTTTTATCATTTTTATTATCATTATTATTTCTTATTTGGTTATCCCAATTATCATTATTATAATCATTACTACTGATACTACAACTATTGTTATTGTTATCATCCTAACATGATTATCATAATCGTTATTATTATCATTATCATAATTCTCAGTATTATCATCATTATACTTATTACTATAGATATTATCCTCACAATTACCCTCATCAATATCATCATGATCATCCTCAAAATCCTTATCATTTTCATTATCATTTTAATTTGCAACATTTTTCTTACCGTGATCACTACGGTTACTACTAAGCTATCATCATCCTCATTGTTATCATCATCCTCATTATTATCATCATCCTCATTATTATCATCACCCTCATTATTATCATCATCATCCTTATTATCATCATCCTCATCATTATCATCATCCTCATTATTATCATCATTATAATCAAGTATCCATGTAAAAAAGTCACATCAAGCATATACAAAGTTAAGATGCGTCTGTACAAAGGATGTGAGGTGTTGATATTCACATCATGGAATCAAATGAAAGAGTTTTGGGATGAGGGTTTTAGACTATAGATGATGGCAAGGATGTTTGGGATAATTGTACTATTATCTCTTGTTGATTGATGGCAAAAAATAAGGCTGTATGGACTGAGGGTTTGTGGTTTTGTATGAACACAAGATATTGTATGTGGCAGGAATACGAGGCATGAGGGCTGCAGAAGAAAAAAAAATCTAGTATGTTGGAGGTGAGATGCTGTATTGGATACTGAATGAGTAGTATGGGCGGGGTAGCTACATAGGACTGTACAAGAAATAAGGTTTATAGGAGAATCGGAATGATGGTGGGAGAATTGTGTGCGAGGACAGAGTAGAGTGTTTTGAGAGGGTTTGGTCATATGAAGGGAATGGAGGAGGACAGGATGCAATCATGCGATCTGGTGCAGCATCCCAGGGACAGACGGAGGGAGAGACACCGTTGAAGGGGATGGAAGGAGGCTTGGCACCTCGTGGTATATGGGTGAAATAGGAGAGGGACAGAGCAAAGTAGCAAAGATGAGTGAGTATGATAAGAAGAAAAATTATTGCGGGAGGAGGAAGACCTGATGATGGGACCTGTTTCCTGGTATCTATTCTCAACCTTTTTCGGAAAGGGGTTTCAAGGGACTCGGAAAGGGGTTGCAAGGGACTCGGAAAGGGGTTTTTGCAAGAGGATCGGGAAAAGGGGTTTGTTCAAGGGACTCTGGGAGGGAAGAGGAAAGGGGTTGAAGGTGACTCGGGAGGAAAGGACGCGGTTGGAAGGGAAATCGGAAAAGGGGTTGGAAGGGATCGGATATCGGGGATGCAAAGGGTACTCGCGATATGAGAGGTGGATGCGAAGGGTTCGGAAAGGGATTGATTTCAAGGGACTCGGGAGAATTATAATTAGAAAAGGTGGATGCAAAGGGACTCGGAAAGGGGTTGGATAGGGATCGGAAATGAATGGGGAATGCAAGGGGACTCGGAGAAGAAGAAAGGAAAGGGGTTTCAACGGGACTCGGTTAAGGCGGGGTTTCTAGGACTCGGAAGAAAGGGACCCTGTTTCAAGGGGATCGGAAAGGGATGCAGAGGGATTCGGAAAGGAGGATGCAAGGCGACTTCGGTAGGAAAAAGGATTACAAGGGACTCGGAAAAAAAGGGTTTCAAGGCGGACTCGGAAGGGGATGCAAGGGATCGGAAAAGTAGGGGATGCTGAGGGACTCGGAAAGGGTTGTCAAGGGACTCGGAAAGGAAAGGAGATGCAAGGGGACTCGGAAAATGGATTTCAAGGAATCGGAGAAAGGGGTTTCATGGAATCGGAAGTAAGGGGTTGGAAGGGGACTCGGACAGAGAAGAAAGGAGGAATGCGAGGGACTCGGAAACGAAGAAGGGAAGAAGGGACTAGGAAAGGGATGCAAGGGATCGGAAAAGGGGTTTCAAGGGAATCTAGGAAAAGAAGGTGTTTTCAAGGGACTCGGAAAGGAGATGCAAGGGACTCGGGAAGGAGATGCAAGGGACTCGGGAAGGAGATGCAAGGGACTCGGGAAGGGGTTTCGAGGGACTCGGAAAGGGGTTTCAAGGGACTCGGAAAGGGGTTTCAAGGGACTCGGGAAAGAGGAAGGAAAGGGGTATGAAGGGGACTCGGAGAGAAGAAAGGGGTTTCAAGGGACTCGGGAAGGGGTTTCAAGGGACTCGGAAAGGGGTTTCAAGGGACTCGGGAAGGGGTTTCAAGGGACTCGGAAAGGGGTTTCAAGGGACTCGGAAAGGGGTTTCAAGGGACTCGGAAAGGGGTTTCAAGGGACTCGGAAAGGGGTTTCAAGGGACTCGGAAAGGGGTTTCAAGGGACTCGGAAAAGGGGG
>NW_028234414.1:859829-862685 GCF_977035675.1 Penaeus japonicus | reverse complement strand
TATACATATATATTTATATATATATATATAATATATGTATATATATATTATAATATATATATAATATATATATATATATATATATATATGTATTATATATATATATATATATATATATATATATATAAACATATATATATATTATGTATATATATATATATAATATATATATATATATATATATATATAATATATATATTATATTATAATATATATATATATATATATATATAAATATATATATATATTATATATATATTATACACATATATATATGTATATATATATACATATATATACATATATATATATATATATATATATATATATATATATATATATATATATATATATATATCTAAGTATATACATATATATATATATATATATATAATATATATATAATATATATATATATATATATAATATATACATACACACACACACACACACCACATACACACACACACCACACACACAACACACACAACACACACACACACACACACACACATATATATAATTATATATATATTATATATATATATATATATATATATATATCCCAATTTATATATAAATATATATATATATATATATATAATATATATTATATATAATATATCCCTATATATATATATATATATATATAATATATATATATATATATATATATATATATATATATATAATATATATATATATATATGCTTATTCAGTATATATGTGTCTGTCTCTCTCCCTTTCTCTCTCTCTCTCTCTCTCTCTCTCTCTCTCTCTCTCTCTCTCTGATATACACATAAACTTGCTATTCTACCCATAACAATAGTGGTGATGAGGATTATTATTACCTTTTTATCGTTACCGTTATCATCATGATAATCATCATCATCACCATTAGAATTATCATCATTTTTATTATTATTATAATCATCATCATTTATCTTATATTCATCGGTTTTGCTACACTTATTCTTATTATGTCTGTCATTGTTATTATTGTTATCAATTGATTATTATCATTGTCAAAATAGTACTAATAATGATAATAATAATACTGATAATGATGATTACAATGATGATGATAATTATAATAGCAATAATAATGATAGCAATAATAATGATGATGGTAATGATGATAATAATAATGATAACGGCATCAGTAGACAATGATAGCATTTTTCATAACAAAAATGAAACGATCATACCGATAATAATTATGTGAACAATAATAATGCTAATAATCATAGAAATAGTAGCAATAGTAATAATAATAATTACGATAAGAGTAATGAGGATAGTGATAATGTTTATTGTAACAAGGATAGCTATAATGATAGTGATGATGACAATGATAATAATGAAATCATAATGATGATAATAACAATGATAATGATAACAAAAATAAAAGTGATGACCATATGATAATAATAATAACAACAGTGAAATTCATAATAAAAGCAATAAAGAGAACGACAATAATGATTACAACCACAACAACAATAGTAAAATTATTGGTACTGATAGTCATAATAAAAATAATAGGATGAGGATTATGTGTATGATGATGGTAATGATTAGGATGATAATGATATAATTAATAATGATAGTCAAAACAATAGAATCACCTAAAATAATTATGATGTTAGACATGGAAACATTGATGATGATAACAATGATGAAAATAGTATTTATCATGATAATAGTAATGCTAATAATAATTATCATAATAAACATGATAATGATATTGTTATTATGATAGTGATATCATTAATGATGATGATAATATAGATAATAACAATAGAATTATGATAATTATGATTTTATATTTTCATGTGCCTCATAATCATCATTATAAAATATTAACAGCAACAGCAAGTACAAGAATAATAATCACAGGAGCAATAATGATAGTAATAACAACAATGATGATGATTATCATCTTTATCATCATTACCATATAGTGATTATAAAGACAGTGATGATAATGAAGATGATGACAACGATATCAGTCATACTGTTACACAATATTTTTCCTCGTGTCAGATAACAGTCATACCGTTACACAATATTTTCCTCGTGTCAGATAACAGTAGATATTATATCATCGAGGTATCTATAATTGACTTTAAAGGGTTCTTCTGCCGGGTATCAACGTACTCTTGTCTACTTTACACTTTGCGGAAAGTAAAAATCTTGGCCAGTTTTAGGCTACGAAATGTGATATCACTACATTATTTTTCTGTGATAGTTTTATGAATCAATGAGAATTTTATAGTAAAAGGAACTCGATGTCCGCGATGCTATCATGTGATGAATTCTTGCAATGGTTATTTTTCCCCATGAATTTTATTGCACCTAAAGAAAAAAAAAAAAAAAATTGGGGGGGGGGGGGGGAATGAGAGGTTGAGCTGGAGAGAGATTTAGTGCAGAGGTGTAAATGTGGGAGTAAAAGAAAGACAAACAAATCAAAGTAAAAGTGAAACCAAGGGTGAAAGTTATGCATGGAAGAGCACACTAAAATTAATCATGAAAAAAGAACATCTAAAAGTCTAGACATTCTGTTGATGATAAGATATAATTCCAGCTTAGACCCCGGAAAAGACACGAGTCTAGACCCGTTGACTGAATGACAAGTAATAATTTCGGTTAAGGCCCGAATAAACCCCAACACGGTATGGTCAGTTACAAACCGCCGAATCGGGATCGCTGCACGCAAAACTTGCATGTCATTGCGATCAGCAATATCGACAATCTTCGACGAACTAGTCAGCGTGTCCTTAAAAAATAGAAAAAAGTAAAGTGTTCTTTTCCATGAGCGATAACGCGTTAAACTTTGTAGTCCATAGAGACATT
>NW_028234414.1:851139-854729 GCF_977035675.1 Penaeus japonicus | reverse complement strand
GGCATACTAGTGGCTCTTCGTTCTATTTTTTCACTAGTGAGTAATAGTTAGTGATATTGGAGAAAGTACTCTTCGTTTTAGGTTAAAAGTGTAGAATATTAACTTAATTTTTATTTAAGTCGTGAACCGCTCGCGGTACTTAAAATAACCCTTGTCTATCACTCATACGGTAATGGTCGGGACGCAAATTTATCGCCACGTTAGTATTGATCTAAAGTGTGTATTTTGTGCATTGTGAACAACGCCAGCCACTAAGAAGGAACACGGCAATCGCAGTGAAGCTACTTCTCTTCTCTCAGCAACAAAAGGTACAGTCACTTTAAAGGTTGCCTAGACACTGTATCTCCTGTGATTATCACTGCCCCCCCCTCCCATTGCTTTTTTTTTTATCTCCTGTTTATTGTAATTTCCACGTTATTTCCCCGCCTCCCTCCACGCTTTTTTATCTATTTTCTCATTTTTGTTAATTAGTGATATTTTTTTACGTATCGTTCTCGTTAATTTCACTACTAACTTTTCGTTAACATTCGGAAACGTAATATTTTTTTATTTCACAATTATTTTATGTGTCTTCCTGATATGTACGTTATTACGTGTTTTTACTAATTATCGAATGTTTAACATGTTATTCTATATGATCTTACGTTTGTGTATTATTAAAAGTTTCAACGTTATTCGTATTTCGTAGGATAAATTAACATAAAAGGTGTTGTGACGTTAGTCTTTCATACGAAAACGATAAAATAACTGTTTCGGGTGTTTTTTTCTACTTATTCTATTATTCTTACGCTTTGATTGCTGCTACGTTATCTTGTTTGTGAATTTACGATTCACATTTTATATTTATAATGCAATGATTTGTGTTTTATGTGCGTTAGTTAAGTAAATAACTGTAAATACACATCATATTCTGTATGGCAATAACTTCGAAAATTTCTTATGTAGAATTTACTAATAGATCTTTGTGATTTTCTTAAGTTTTTCGTTTGCCTATGCGAAATTTCAAAGTCGATTTCTTCGAACAGAAAATATATTATCAAATTACATGGTTCAGATTCGTTAGTTGATCTCGTGTAAAGTATTTTCTTGTGAATTTATATATTTGACTTTTCTTGACTATGATTCTATAACTCTGTATTCGTAGAATGTAATTCACTTGTGCTGTTAGCATTTTATTATATATTTGTTTTTTTTATTATGGGACTTTTAAGACTAATGATTTCTTTTTCTTTTTGCTTTAATATACATTAAACTAAATGTATTTTGCAATATGATCACTAGACCCTTGACCCGTTCCGTATGGTCAATATGCTGAAATAAAACTTTGACCAATGTGTTATATTTTCTCGCGGACCATTACTGTCCGTTGTGGTCAAGAGATTCATGCCGTGTGATATTGGGAATGCATCACATGTGACCCTCGAGTCACTTCATGGACTCGCGTTCTGTATGTGACTTTATCCTATGTCATTCTTGCAGTGTGTAATTTGTTTAAGAAAAGTCGTTTAACACAATATTAAAGAATTATATGTGTCTTAACTTGATTTTCTTACATTTTCATTTATTTTATTGTCTGCAAATAAGTTTATAATTTCTAATGGAAGATGGACTTTATATATCTGCATCCTCCTGTAACATGACATACTTTTGTCATTTGTGAATCGTTTAATGGTTCACAACTATGACCGCACTCGGTCAGTTGTAATCCGATAATTGGAATTTAAATTTCAACTGTCTTCGTGAAATTATAATTACTCAACATTCGACAGTATATGTTTTGTTAATTTTTTGTTTTTTTATTTTTTCCACTTTTATGACTTGTTGTGGACTTATGATTGGTTAAATCATTACAATTCTATGGCAATTATTTCATATCATAAATGTTTCATCATTTCATATTATGAAGTTATCATCACATTTAGATAGAAATGTTGGGGACAGATGATGTTCGTTTCTTAGCCTTATTCCTATTTCATTGTATAGTCCTATTCGACTATCTTTTGGATTTTCATTGCTGATTATAGATTATTGTTAATCCATTATCTCATTGTTTAAATGTGCAAGTAACTTTAATCATCTTATGATATTGATTGTCATTATTCTTAGTTTTAAGGCAATTGTCAACTTCGTCAACATTAAACATATATGTTCATCATCATAGGCCTCTCCGAGTTTCCGACCTTTCGAAACATTTCATGTCGTCACAATCGGAGACGCAAATTATCTTATCATTTTTGTTGATTACTGAAGAAACGATTCATTAGGTCAGATCAGAAAAGGTTTACTTATCATTTCATAATTACAGTTTTCAGCTTAACTTTTGCCTTTACCAGCTACGTACCTACTTATCGGGCCTTCATGTGCATGAGCCCCATTGCATAATGCATACACCCTAATTTCGCGTATCTATGGCACAATTGAATAAACGCGAATTAGGGGTTAATTTTGCACTCGGGTTGCAAACGCCGCCTAGGAGGATCTTGAAAATGACGTCACAACTTAATTCTCTCAAACAGAGACAGCGCGCTATCACTTATCCAGACGTTCCAGGCTTGCTAACTCCGCATTTTTTAATTAGCTATGCCACATATTAATGTGTATTTCTTTCAGTTGCCCGATCTTGGCCTATCTACGCCGCACCTTATTTCAAGAAGGACGAGTTCGGCCACGCAATTGAAAATATCCTAGCATAGTCTAATTCATCATATTTATACTTTGTTCTCGAGCTATGACCGCGTTCTTCCCACGGACGAGTTCAATTTGGCGCATGATCTTACCGACCACTAGCATGGTCAAACAAGGTAAAATCACTTACTTCCTCTTAACGGAACGACCCGCCAGGGTCAATATTATATTTAATAAATATTTTTTATATTTCAGGCTTATTTAACATTTATTTTTCCAGTTCTCATCCAATCTGCCTCATGTCGTGCCTTCTTCATTCATTGAAGGACTGGATTGTGTTGTGGAATATTTGGATTATTTTTTTTCTTTTCATAGCAGATATTCAGATATTTTTTTTACCCACTTTGCTCAAATCTTGACTTCGGTTCCCCAACGCCTAACTTAAGGATTAGATATGGTTGAGGTTAATTTGGCTATTCATTTTTTTACTGTTTGCAATCATACACATTTAAATGTTCTCATCCTAATTTGGTACTGCTTGGCTCATATGCCGTGCCTTCATCCATAAGGACTAGACTCGTTTGTAAATGGAAGAGTGACTCAATTACATTAACTTACCATTTTTGCATATCACTTTTATCGCAGCACCATATTCTTGCACATGGTTCATCCTCGTTGAATGTTCAGTTTGTACTGCGTACGTATTGTCAAGCAATAATAACATGAACTCAAGGTCAAATACTTCCTATTTGCTTGTTACTTGCCAATTTATATGAGTTTATGTTGATATATGATTATTTTTCAGTATGTAATACTAATTTCGCTATACCTTGCAGATTAAGGTTTCCTGCTGGTAACTACACACATATGTCGACACCAGGAACCATTTCTATGCTGTTATTACGGTTCCTGATGCAGTCAACCCCATTGCATTGTTGCAACTCTCGGGTTCATCCTGAAGCCGG
>NW_028234414.1:843639-846139 GCF_977035675.1 Penaeus japonicus | reverse complement strand
CTTCCGCCCCTCCCTCTCTTCCCTTCCCTCCTTCCATCTCTCCTCCCCCTTCTACCCAGTCTCTCCCTAATCCTCGAAAGTGCCAGAAGAATAGTCAACACACCTGTCCCATCAACCCGAAAGTACTTCCAAACCAACTTTTCAACCCCAAGTGAGAATAGTACAACAGCTGCCAATCACCCTTAAAAGTACATTCAACAAATTCCAAACGAATTTTGTCTCCTCCCATTAGCAAACCTTCAATTAACAGAAATTATTGTGTCTTGTTTTACCAGCTGCAATGAGCCTCACATGCTATCTGTTGGCTCGAAAATTACGCTTCATTTACAGTAACTGTGTGCGATGAAATGATGAAGTTTTAATGACGTAATTACACGGTATGGAAAAGGGAGAGGTATCATTCCTCGATCGAGAAAGTCTTATTGATCTTCGGTGTATTTTCTCTAATTGTTTTGAAAAGGGAACAAGAGAGGCAGGAAGAGAGAGATGAGAGAAGAGAGAGTCAGCGTAAGAGAGAGATGGAGAGAGAGAGGGCTCGATCCAATATGAGAGAGAGAGAGCCGAGACGAATGAGCGAGAGAGCGAATGAGAGAGAGAGAGATAGAGCGAGAGAGAGAGAGAGGAGATGAGAGAGGAGCGCGGTGAGATGAGAGAGAGACGGAGAGAGCGACTGATAGCAACGAGAAAAGAGAGGAGACAGAGAGAGAGAGACCAGAGAGAGCACACAGAGAGAAAAAACTAGCCAAATTGATTGCGAATAAAAGAGAGAAAAGGATAAGAACATATAAAAAGAGATTAAAAAACGAGGGTGTGAACGAAGCGTAGACTCAACAAAGACATAACAAACAAGCGCTATGAACGACTGATCTACAGCGATCGATTTTCTTCCCCCTCACTTTTCCCCTTTCTCCTTCATTCCTTATTTCTTTGATTCTTTCCCCTCTTCCCCTTTTCCATAAACTTTCGCGTTCCTTTATATCTTTTTCTCATTTTTTCCCTCTCCTCCTATTTCTCACAAGCCTTCTCTTTCACACTAGCCCCTTCCGTAGATTCTTTCCATTGCGCGCTCTTTATTTTCTTGTAAATTTCTTTCTTTCTTTTCTCGCATTTTCTGAAAATTATTTCTTTTTCTTTAATACCTCTGCTCTTCCCCTCATTTCTTTAATGCCTTTCCTCATCCCCTCTTTCGTTATAATTTCCTCCTCCTTTCCCGTGACTTTCTCGAACTTCTTCCCCTCTTTTTTAAAACTCTCTCGTATCTTTTCCTCTTTCGCTTTCTACTGTTCCTTCCTCTCCCCTTCCTTTCTTTAATGTTTCGCTCCTCCTATCTTTCTATAAAGGACGCCTCTGATCTCAGCTTTTTTTCCCTTCTTTCCTGTAAAATCCTCCTTCCTCTCCTCTCTTTCTTTAATGCCTCCCTTCTCACCCTCCTTTTCTTTAATCCTTCCTCTCCGCCCTCTTTATTAAAGCCCCTTCCTTTTCCTCTCGTCCTCCCTACTTTAACTTTTTCTTTCTGGTTCTCTTCTCCACCTCATTCTGGAATTCGGACAAAAGGATATATGGAGGGAGAGAGAGAGAGGGAGGAGAGAGAGAGAGGATGAGAGATGAGGAGAGAAAGAGAGAGAGATGAGGAGAGGGAGAGAGAGAGGAGAGAGAGAGAGAGAGAATGGAGGAAGGAGGGAAAGAGAGAGAGAAGAGAGAGAAGAGAGAGGTGAGAGAAGAGAAAGAGAGAGACGAGAGATAGAGAGAGAGAGAGAGAGAGAGAGAGGAGAGGGAGAGAGGAGAGAGAGATGAGAAAAAAGAAAAAAGAAGAAAGAAGAGAGAGGAGGAGAGAGAGAGAGAGAGAGAAAGGAGAGGGAGAGAGAGAGAGGAGAGAAAGAAAGAAAGAAAGAGAGAGAGAGAGAGAGAGAGAGAGAGAGAGAGAGAGAGAGAGAGAGAAAGAAAGAGAGAGAGAGAAAGAGAGAGAGAGAAAGAGAAAGAGAAAGAGAGAGAGAAACAAATGATGGATTGACTTTTCTTCCTGCTGATGGAGAGTCGATGTTCCGGGAGGCGAGGAGGGGGAGGGGGGTGAAGAAGAAAGATGGAGTGAGAAAGATTGGGAAGGGAGGAAGAGGGAGGAGGGGGAAGAGATGAGGAGAAATAGAGAAGGAAAGGGAGAGTGAGGGAGAGAGGAAGAGAAGAATAGAAAAAAGAGAGAAGAGAGAGGAAGAGGGAGAAAGGAGAAAGAGCGAGAGAGACAGAGAGAGAGAGAGAGAGAGAGAGAGAGAGAGAGAGAGAGAGAGAGAGAGAGAGAGAGAGAGAGAGAGAGAGAGAGAGAGAGAGAGAGAGAGAGAGGAAGAGAGAAAGAAAAGAAAAAAAAAAGAGAGAAGAAAATAAAAATAGAAATCCAATACCAAATTTCAGAACAACCTTTCTTTCTCCTGCTTTCTCCTTCTCCCACAAGAAAAGTTTCTTTTTCCCGGCCTGTCTACCCCTCTCACACCCCCACGCCTGCCCCCCC
>NW_028234414.1:835240-843539 GCF_977035675.1 Penaeus japonicus | reverse complement strand
AGAAATACCGTAATCATTAAATAACAGAATAATTGACATACATGTAAAAATAAATGAACTTTATAGTTGTTGGCCTGTGCTCCACAGACGTTCACTCTTAGACACCGTTCAAGATGTGACATATATATACATAGAAATATCCGATGGTATACAAACAGTAGCAAAAGGGACCTTAACTAACACAATAAAAATAGATAGATAGCGAAACGAATCAACTTAGAAATCGGGGTTGATGTCGCCCCAATAAAATTAATCTAAAATGGATGTGGAGGCGGATATACCGGAATGATACTAGGCAATATCCTAAAGACTGAATATAGATTAACTTAATAATTGTACTAAAATAACTGCGTATAGGGGCAAGCACTTATAAACAATTAAAAGAAACGAATTATTAGCTTGACTAATATAAATGAAATATGGCGAATTGACGCAGTCACATAGATGACACCACAATATATAGTTTTCTGCAGAATTTAGTCACGAATAAAGTTTAAAAAAAAGGCACTTTGTCTATGTTATACCTGGCGTTAATTTTGATGCAATAATCACCACTCTCGACCTGAATTTCACAACTGTACACGACCAATAACTTATCTGGTTGCTGGACGAGATGGAAAAATCAGCCAGGGTACTCGAAGAGAGAGAACAGAGCTTTCTGACAAGACAAGCGTGTTGAACAAAGGCTGGAAGCGGGCCCCGCTGGAAGCCCACGTGGCAGCTCTTATATACGGAGCGGTCGAGTTATCTTAAAATACTACGTAAAGGTAAATAAACACGTAAAATAACTAAAAATGAAATACTGTTCTTAAAATGGAATTAGTGAAAAATAAAAATGACTCTTAAAACGCAGAGGTAAAAGAATTAACGAAAATAAAAACAAACCCGAATGTAAACAAAAGAATGTCGGGAATAAAATACGCTAAAAAGGCGTAAAAGCTCTTAAAACTGAAAAAAATAAGTAAAAATGCAAAACCGATTAAACGTCTAAAGATGCTGCTGCTTAAGAAACAACCTCCCGACCTTCTTTATGCAATAAAAGCTCGAATGTTCTGTGTACAAAAGATTACGTATTGCAGTGTCATCAACACAAATATATATCCTAGCATTTGAAATGAAAACTCCTTACATCCTAAAAACATTGATAAACATTTAAAAGATGACGATGCGGCGCTACAACGCGATTTACGTCGTAGAAGAGCAGATAGAAGTGCAGCGAATGATTCTGGTGGCATCTGGCAACTGCAACTAATGTTTATATTCATCTTTTCAGGCCAGGGGATGCTGGAATGGCCTGATATCGTTTCAGGTTGATAAGGCATCCACTTGTCATGCTGCTACGTCGACCCGGAAGCAGCGAGATGATGAAGCGGCGCCAGAGTCGTATCTAACGGCACTCGATGTCGCCAAAGGGGTTGCCAGGGGTCAATGGTGTTTCAATATTGCTTCCTCGCTCAAGATACGTTCCTGCAAAGTCATGGCGTTCAATTTCAATCTTAATTGAGACAGGGCGCACCTTTATGTAACGTAATCGAGGGCGATTGCGCATGGACGGCGTCGTCGACCGCGACAAAACGGATTACAGTTCAATTCACTGATTTTTGTTATATTAAAGGAAAAATCAATTGCGAAAAAAAAGGTGCAAGAAAAAAAATGACGATCCTGAAAAAAAGCCAAAAATGCTTAAAATACACGTTAGAGCCATTCTGATAACGAAACGGATTACAGTTCAATTCACTGATTTTTGTTATATTAAAGGAAAAATCAATTGCGAAAAAAAGGTGCAAGAAAAAAAAAATGACGATCCTGAAAAAAAGCCAAAAATGCTTAAAATACACGTTAGAGCCATTCTGATAACGAAACGGATTACAGTTCAATTCACTGATTTTTGTTATATTAAAGGAAAAATCAATTGCGAAAAAAAAGGTGCAAGAAAAAAAAATGACGATCCTGAAAAAAAGACAAAAATGCTTAAAATACACGTTAGAGCCATTTTGATAACGAAACGGATTACAGTTCAATTCACTGATTTTTGTTATATTAAAGGAAAAATCAATTGCGAAAAAAAAGGTGCAAGAAAAAAAAAATGACGATCCTGAAAAAAAGCCAAAAATGCTTAAAATACACGTTAGAGCCATTTTGATAACGAAACGGATTACAGTTCAATTCACTGATTTTTGTTATATTAAAGGAAAAATCAATTGCGAGAAAAAAGGTGCAAAAAAAAAAAAAAATGACGATCCTGAAAAAAAGCCAAAAATGCTTAAAATACACGTTAGAGCCATTCTGATAACGAAACGGATTACAGTTCAAATCACTGATTTTTGTTATATTAAAGGAAAATGCGAGAAAAAATGTGCAAGAAAAAAAAAATGACGATCCTGAAAAAAAAAAAAAAATGCTTAAAATACACGTTAGAGCCATTAGATAACGAAACGGATTACAGTTCAATTCACTGATTTTTGTTATATTAAAGGAAAAATCAATTGCGAGAAAAAAGGTGCAAGAAAAAAAAATGACGATCCTGAAAAAAAGCGAAAAATGATTACGAAACGTATTACAGTTCAATTCACTGATTTTTGTTATATTAAAGGAAAAATCAATTGCGAGAAAAAAGGTGCAAGAAAAAAAAAATGACGATCCTGAAAAAAAAAGCCAAAAATGCTTAAAATACACGTTAGAGCCATTTTGATAACGAAACGGATTACAGTTCAATTCACTGATTTTTGTTATATTAAAGGAAAAATCAATTGCGAGAAAAAAGGTGCAAAAAAAAAAAATGACGATCCTGAAAAAAAGCCAAAAATGCTTAAAATACACGTTAGAGCCATTCTGATAACGAAACGGATTACAGTTCAATTCACTGATTTTTGTTATATTAAAGGAAAAATTAATTGCGAGAAAAAAGGTGCAAGAAAAAAAAATGACGATCCTGAAAAAAAGCCACGTTAGAGCCATTTTGATAACGAAACGGATTACAGTTCAATTCACTGATTTTTGTTATATTAAAGGAAAAATCAATTGCGAGAAAAAAGGTGCAAGAAAAAAAAATGACGATCCTGAAAAAAGCCAAAAATGCTTAAAATACACGTTAGAGCCATTCTGATAACGAAACGGATTACAGTTCAATTCACTGATTTTTGTTATATTAAAGGAAAAATCAATTGCGAGAAAAAAGGTGCAAGAAAAAAAAAATGACGATCCTGAAAAAAAGCCAAAAATGCTTAAAATACACGTTAGAGCCATTCTGATAACGAAACGGATTACAGTTCAATTCACTGATTTTTGTTATATTAAAGGAAAAATCAATTGCGAAAAAAAGGTGCAAGAAAAAAAAAATGACGATCCTGAAAAAAAGCCAAAAATGCTTAAAATACACGTTAGAGCCATTTTGATAACGAAACGGATTACAGTTCAATTCACTGATTTTTGTTATATTAAAGGAAAAATCAATTGCGAGAAAAAAGGTGCAAGAAAAAAAATGACGATCCTGAAAAAAAGCCAAAAATGCTTAAAATACACGTTAGAGCCATTTTGATAACGAAACGGATTACAGTTCAATTCACTGATTTTTGTTATATTAAAGGAAAAATCAATTGCGAGAAAAAAGGTGCAAGAAAAAAAAATGACGATCCTGAAAAAAAAGCCAAAAATGCTTAAAATACACGTTAGAGCCATTCTGATAACGAAACGGATTACAGTTCAATTCACTGATTTTTGTTATATTAAAGGAAAAATCAATTGCGAAAAAAAGGTGCAAGAAAAAAAAAAAATGACGATCCTGAAAAAAAGCCAAAAATGCTTAAAATACACGTTAGAGCCATTTTGATAACGAAACGGATTACAGTTCAATTCACTGATTTTTGTTATATTAAAGGAAAAATCAATTGCGAGAAAAAAGGTGCAAGAAAAAAAAAATGACGATCCTGAAAAAAAGCCAAAAATGCTTAAAATACACGTTAGAGCCATTTTGATAACGAAACGGATTACAGTTCAATTCACTGATTTTTGTTATATTAAAGGAAAAATCAATTGCGAGAAAAAAGGTGCAAAAAAAAAAAAATGACGATCCTGAAAAAAAAAAAATGCTTAAAATACACGTTAGAGCCATTTTGATAACGAAACGGATTACAGTTCAATTCACTGATTTTTGTTATATTAAAGGAAAAATCAATTGCGAAAAAAAGGTGCAAGAAAAAAAAATGACGATCCTGAAAAAAAGCCAAAAATGCTTTAAATACACGTTAGAGCCATTCTGATAACGAAACGGATTACAGTTCAATTCACTGATTTTTGTTATATTAAAGGAAAAATCAATTGCGAGAAAAAAGGTGCAAGAAAAAAAAATGACGATCCTGAAAAAAGCCAAAAATTCTTAAAATACACGTTAGAGCCATTTTTATAACGAAACGTTTCGCGGTCGACGGCGCCGTCCATGCGCAATCGCCCTCGATTACGTTACATAAAGGTGCGCCCTGCCTCAATTAAGATTGAAATTGAACGCCATGACTTTGCAGGAACGTATCTTGAGCGAGGAAGCAATATTGAAACACCAGTGACCCCTGGCAACCCCTTTGGCGACATCGAGTGCCGTTAGATACGACTCTGGCGCCGCTTCATCATCTCGCTGCTTCCGGGTCGACGTAGCAGCATGACAAGTGGATGCCTTATCAACCTGGAACGATATCAGGCCATTCCAGCATCCCCTGGCCTGAAAAGATGAATATAAACATTAGTTGCAGTTGCCAGATGCCACCAGAATCATTCGCTGCACTTCTATCTGCTCTTCTACGACGTAAATCGCGTTGTCGCGCCGCATCGTCATCTTTTAAATGTTTATCAATGTTTTTAGGATGTAAGGAGTTTTCATTTCAAATGCTAGGATATATATTTGTGTTGATGACACTGCAATACGTAATCTTTTGTACACAGAACATTCGAGCTTTTATTGCATAAAGAAGGTCGGGAGGTTGTTTCTTAAGCAGCAGCATCTTTAGACGTTTAATCGGTTTTGCATTTTTACTTATTTTTTCAGTTTTAAGAGCTTTTACGCCTTTTTAGCGTATTTTATTCCCGACATTCTTTTGTTTACATTCGGGTTTGTTTTTATTTTCGTTAATTCTTTTACCTCTGCGTTTTAAGAGTCATTTTTATTTTTCACTAATTCCATTTTAAGAACAGTATTTCATTTTTAGTTATTTTACGTGTTTATTTACCTTTACGTAGTATTTTAAGATAACTCGAAAGCTCTGTATATAAGAGCTGCCACGTGGGCTTCCAGCGGAGCCCGCTTCCAGCCTTTGTTCAACACGCTTGTCTTGTCAGAAAGCTCTGTTCTCTCTCTTCGAGTACCCTGGCTGATTTTTCCATCTCGTCCAGCAACCAGATAAGTTATTGGTCGTGTACAGTTGTGAAATTCAGGTCGAGAGTGGTGATTATTGCATCAAAATTAACGCCAGGTATAACATAGACAAAGTGTTTTTTTTTTTACTTTATTCGTGACTAAATTCTGCAGAAAACTATATATTGTGGTGTCATCTATGTGACTGCGTCAATTCGCCATATTTCATTTATATTAGTCAAGCTAATAATTCGTTTCTTTTAATTGTTTATAACTGCTTGCCCCTATACGCAGTTATTTTAGTACAATTATTAAGTTAATCTATATTCAGTCTTTAGGATATTGCCTAGTATCATTCCGGTATTTCCGCCTCCACATCCATTTTAGATTAATTTTATTGGGGCGACATCAACCCCGATTTCTAAGTTGATTCGTTTCGCTATCTATCTATTTTTATTGTGTTAGTTAAGGTCCCTTTTGCTACTGTTTGTATACCATCGGATATTTCTATGTATATATATGTCACATCTTGAACGGTGTCTAAGAGTGAACGTCTGTGGAGCAAAGGCCAACAACTATAAAGTTCATTTATTTTTACATGTATGTCAATTATTCTGTTATTTAATGATTACGGTATTTCTGCACATAATAAACGAAATTACCTGTGAAGTGTTTCTGAATCATATGTTTTAAATACCGAGTGAATGATTATTATTTTAAAGTTTGTATATTCATTTTAAATCATTTTAATTTGTTTCTCATTGTGGATACTTTGGCTGAAGGAGGATACGAAATACTTTACCTTAAAACTGGAAAAAAAAGTATTAATCTGAATATTGTATTTGAAACGAAGAGATCAATTTCAGCTTTCCATCTGAAGAGAATTATTCAAATATTTTATCCGAATATAAAGATTAACTTGAATTCTGTATCTGGAAAAGAAAAAAGATATTAACAATAGTATAATAATACAACTCTATCTTGATAATACTGGCAGGTTGAGCATACGTTAAAATAATTATCAAATTAAATCTATTGCACCAGTATATGTGAATGAGCGATGGGTATACTCCTGGCCTATTGATTTATAAATTATTAAAAAGAAACTTGGTCACAGAAGAAACTTATGTACTTAGCTGGAAGCTGGTTTCATTGTTTTTAAAGGTTTGGATCACTACTTACCTGAGAGTTGAAGTCGCCTCAGAAGATGGACTCTAGGATTACTATTTACCTATGGTTGAAATCTCCAGCTACATGTTGATTACTCTGAAGACTCGCACATGTATGAATAATTAGTACACATCGAGTCGGTTCTAGCACGCAGTCTCTCAACTGTTTACTCACTCACACATTCGTTCAGTTATTCGTTCATACATTCACACATCTCATACACCCACCACGCCCCCTCGGTTCGCACGCTACCAAACCACTTTCATACACGCATATTATACACACATACATCCACGCCCACACTCCTGTTTTTCCCTTACACTCTCTTGCACACGATTCTTACACCCCCACACACACATGACGTTCCCAGACGTATAACTGGGTGGTGGCAGCAAAGGAAGAGTGACGTGCCAAGCGGGCTAATT
The DNA here is from genome assembly GCF_977035675.1 of Penaeus japonicus. Lineage (NCBI taxonomy): Eukaryota > Metazoa > Arthropoda > Malacostraca > Decapoda > Penaeidae > Penaeus > Penaeus japonicus. Next base: position 836,603 of record NW_028234414.1, on the reverse strand, counting down.
CTATGCATATACTCATCATCACACATCTCCATATTATACTCATTTGGCATTGAGCCATTGCACTGTCATTAAGTATATCTGCACACTACATTTAGTGGTAGGCAGGACGTCTATTTGGTATTCAACGGCACTACGCCTATTCGCCACGGGTATAGGGCGTCCCGCACTACTACAAATTCACTGATTTTTGTTATATTAAAGGAAAAATCAATTGCGAGAAAAAAGGTGCAAGAAAAAAAAATGACGATCCTGAAAAAAAGCCAAAAATGCTTAAATTACACGTTAGAGCAATTTTGATAACGAAACGGATTACAGTTCAATTCACTGATTTTTGTTATATTAAAAGAAAAAATCAATTGCGAGAAAAAAGGTGCAAGAAAAAAAAATGACGATCCTGAAAAAAAAAGCCAAAAATGCTTAAAATACACGTTTGAGCCATTCTGATAACGAAACGGATTACAGTTCAATTCACTGATTTTTGTTATATTAAAGGAAAAATCAATTGCGAGAAAAAAGGTGCAAGAAAAAAAAAATGACGATCCTGAAAAAAAGCCAAAAATGCTTAAAATACACGTTACAGCCATTTTGATAACGAAACGGATTACAGTTCAATTCACTGATTTTTGTTATATTAAAAGAAAAAAAAATTGCGAGAAAAAAGGTGCAAGAAAAAAAAAAAATGACGATCCTGAAAAAAAGCCAAAAATGCTTAAAATACACGTTAGAGCCATTTTGATAACGAAACGGATTACAGTTCAATTCACTGATTTTTGTTATATTAAAGGAAAAATCAATTACGAGAAAAAAGGTGCAAGAAAAAACAAATGACGATCCTGAAAAAAGCCAAAAATGCTGAAAATACATGTTAGAGCCATTTTGATAACGAAACGGATTACAGTTCAATAACCTGATTTTTGTTATATTAAGGGAAAAATCAATTGCGAAAAAAAAGGTGCAAGAAAAAAAATGACGATCCTGAAAAAAGCAAAAAATGCTTAAAATACACGTTAGAGCCATTTTGATAACGAAACGGATTACAGTTCAATTCACTGATTTTTGTTATATTAAAGGAAAAATCAATTGCGACAAAAAAGGTGCAAGAAAAAAAAAATGACGATCCTGAAAAAAGAAGCCAAAGATGCTTAAAATACACGTTAGAGCCATTTTGATAACGAAACGGATTACAGTTCAAATGCCATAGAATTTTTGTTATAATTTAAAGGTAAAAAAAAATGTTTCAAAATTGCGACAAAAAGGTGCAATGAAAAAAAAAATGGACGATCCTGAAAAAAAAAAGCCAAACACCAGGCCTTAAATACACGTATAGAGAGCCATTTTGATAACGAAACGGAATTACAGTTCA
>NW_028234414.1:818686-829432 GCF_977035675.1 Penaeus japonicus | reverse complement strand
TGCATCTATTATTTAAGCCTATATATAATATATAATTATTGATACTATATATAGAATAACTATTATATATATATATATATATATATATCATATAGATAGATATATAATATATATGATTTATATAGATATATATTTATGCTACGCCAGTGGGTGTTGACTCTGCTGCGTAACATGGGACGCTGCGGTGTGTCGGTGCCTCTTGGAGCTGTTCTGTGTTCACGGGACCTGTGGTTAGCACGCCGTCTGCTGGATCTGCCTCGTGTGGTGGCTGATAGACGAGGCGGCGGCGTATATATAATATGTATATATAGATATATATTTCTATATATTTATATATATGTATATATAATAAAAACAAAAAAATATGTACATATTAAAAATGATATGATATGTATATACACCAATTACACACATATTTATGTATGTTATATATTTATATATATATATATTTATATTACACCTGTATTTATATATATATAATATTAGATACTATATAATATATATTATATATTTATATATATATATATGTGTTTATATATAATATATATATCTAATATATAAATATATATTTATATTATATATATTTGTTATATATATATAATATATAATTATATATATATATATATATATACATACATATATATACATATATATATATATATATAATATATATATATATATATATATATTATTTCTATATATCATAATAATATAATACATAAATATATTTTATATATATTTATGTATTATATATATTTATTTATATATATTTTTATAAATATACACACACAGTGGTATATAAATATATATATATATCTATATATATTTTATATATTTTATATATATATGATTATATCAATATGTATATTTATGTATATATAGATATATTTATATTTATATATATATATATGTATATATATATACATTTAAATGTATACATTATATATATATTTATATATAAATATTTACATATATATATATTTATATATAATATATATGTAAAATATATTATAAATATATATATATATTATAATATAGTTATATATAATTTATATTATATGGAGATTTGTATATATTGTACCATATATATATATATATATTTATATATATATATATATATATATAATATATACTATTATTATATTTATATGTTGTGTGTGTGTGTGTGTGTGTGTGAGTGTGTGGTGTGTGATGTATGAATTATATATATATATATATATATATATATATACTAATATATAGATATATATATTATATATTTATATATGTGGTGTATGAATTATATATATATATATATATATTATATATATATATTATATATATGTGAGTGTGTGGGTGGGTGTGTGTGTGAGTGTGTGTGCTGTGTATGAATATACATATATATATATATATATATATATATATATAATATTTGTCTAATATTATATTATATTTATATATATGTTTATATATAAATGATTTCTTAACATATATATTTTATATATATATATTATTATATATAGTATGTGTGTGGTGTGTGTGTGGGTGTGTGTTGTGTCTTGTGTGTGTATGTGTTGTGTGTGGGTGAATATATATATATTCCCGATATATATATCTAATATATATATATAAATTCGATATATATATATATAGTAAATACCTACAGATAATAGATGCATATTTATATATATATACGATAGATATATTATATATATAAATATTATATATATGTATGTTATATATTTATATATATATATATATATATATATATTTAAATTGTATATATATATATTTTTATTTCTATATATCTATTTTCTATATATATATAGTATATACTACGACTATATGCATATATATCTATATAATATATATAATTATATATATTATATACTATACGTAAATACATTACAGTTATATATATATAACATATATAATGATAAATGTATGTATGTATATGATTTATATAATATATATTGTATTATGTATCAATGCATACAAATAGCTATATATTTATCTAATGTGCATGAATTTGGATCTTAAATCATTGGATATCGCTCGCCTGTGATAAAACACGACGCATGATTGGTTAATGTTCCCAATTAACATTGCAATCCTTTTACCAAATGTTTAATCTTACTGAAAGATATATCTAAATCCATTTAAAACTGTGTTTTATGGACAGACTGTTTTGAATCTTTGGTAGAATTTTTGTGTCTTTGTGCGCTGGCTAATGCACAGTCCCCATATGTATCTTTAGGCAAGATAGAACCTGAAGTAGTTAATGATGTATATTTATTTATTGTTATTAGCGAAACAGTGCTATTGCTTTGGAAAGTTATATGTATGTTTTAGTTGTAAAATTGTGTCTCGATTATGTGTCATAGGCTATTTCTCCTCCTCTGATCTCCTCTGCCATGCTCTTCCTCTTTCCCCCCCCCCCCCCCCCCCCCCCCCCCCCCACCACCCCCCCCCCCCCCCCCCCCCCCCCCCCCCACCCCCCCCCCCCACCCCCCCCCCCCCCCCCCACCCCCCCCCACCCCCCCCCCCCCCCCCCCATATATATATTATGGCAGCGCCCTTTCATCTGATCCTCTCCCTGTCTGTCATCTCCTTCGGCATCTTCTTCTTCTCCTCCCTCACCGCAACGCCGTCTTCCATCCACTCATTCCCCTTCACCAGTCGAGCCTGTCCTTCAGGAGGCAGGAGGGCTCTGACCTGAACTTCTCGCCATATGCCAGAGTTGCACGTGGCTGCGGGACAGGAGACGCGGCGCTGCTTTTCGGCCTCCTGCCGGACGTGGGAGTTCCTTCCTTAACTGTGTCCGGCGTCAAGGAAGCGCCGGTGGAGAGGACGAGTCGGTGTCGGGCACTGCAGTCCCCAAGAGGGTATGGGGTCTGGCTGGCATGACTGTCGGCATGAGATGATGGGAATAATGGCAATTAATAGCAATAGGATCGAAAAGCTGATTATGAATGATACTGATATCGAGAAAGGATTTTAGAGATGAATACGGATACGAGACGAACTGCAACCCGGAGGACCCTTCTGCACTCAACACGCCATTTCCCCCACCAGTACTGGAGGCTCCTCTTCCTTGGCGCGTTGGAGTGCCGAGGAGGCGTTCGCTCGCCTCGTTGGCGCAACTCGGCGCGAGGGAGTCCGGCTGAGGGAGGAGGTTGGGGGAGTGATTGATCTCCCCGAATCGACGAAGGACAAGCAGGGCGGCTGAAAGGCCTCGTCTGAAGGGAGTTGGGCTGTGACTTCAGGCGTGAAGTGTGACTGTTTCTCTCGGGGCTTGTCCAGAGTGAGAGGGAGGAGGGAGGGAGAGGGAGATACAGGGGGGAGGGAGAGGGAGTAAAGGGGGATGGGACAAGGGCGGTAAAGGGGAAGGGGGAGGAGGAAAGTAGAAAGAGATAAAGGAGGGAAGGGGGGGAAAGTGTAGCTAAAGGGGGAGGGGACAGGAGAAAAGCGAAAGAAAAAAAAAAAAGAGAAGAGAGAGAGGAGATAAAGGGGGGAGGGAAGGGAGGTAAAGGGGACGTAAGACAGAGAAATGAAATAACGGGGGAGGGGGAGAGCGAGGAGTGCAAAAGGGGGGAGGGTGAGAAAGGGGAGATAAAGGGGGGGGCAATGATCTCGAGGGGGAGGGAGATTAAGATAGGGGAAGGGCGGGTACGCACGATCCCTAGGGGTAGGGACAGAGGGAGATAAATGGGGGAAGGGGAGTGGATGAGAGATATAAAGAGAGAGAGGAGGCAAATTGGAAAAGAGAATAATAACGAATCAGAAATAAATAAAAAATCTGTAATTCATCTCCTTGTTCCTTTAATTCAATGGCAGTTAAAGGTCAGTCACAGGGGATTAACTGGTTAGAAATTAAAGGACCTTGCTGCTTATTCATTGCTTCCTTTCCTTTCGCACAACCTCATTATATCTGTTTGCTGCATTCTTGTTTTCCCTCACAATTGGCTTCCGTGATGCAGGTCGAGGCAGCAGCGTGCCCTGCTACACCCATTAATTCTTTCTTTTCACAACAGTGGACGAATAAGACATCTGGGGGATGAGTTAGTTCCCTTTCATTCGTAAAGAATCCAAGAGTGCAGGAGTGAGAGTCAGTTAGAATTAGTGGTAGTTTTATTGATTCTTACGTTAGTAAGAAATCTAGAGTTGCATGAGTGAGTTTTTTTCCCCAATTAGAAAAATATAAAAATAAAATAAAAATAGGTAAGTACAAAAATAAAGCAAATGAAATAGACAGATCTGGATTTCACTTGATGAAATTAGGCCACTCTTATCGCACAATCGTTTTCAAAAAATAAAGAAAAAAAACTGATATAAATATATAATCTAGAATACAATTAACACACAACACACACACACACAACACACACACACACACACACCACAACACACACACAAACTCCTACACACTAACACACAACAACACAACACACACAACACACACTCCACAAAACACCAACACACAAACAACACCAACACACCCCATATATATAAAATTATATATATATATATTATATATATAAATATATACATACATATATATGCATATATAGATAAATGTATAAATAAATAATATTCGTAGAAAAAAGTATAAATAATAGAAAAACAAAAATTCACAAACAAAAAAATGTTGAATTTTTCAACTATTAATTATGTAAAATATTATACAAGGAGAAAATATTTTAGGGCGTTGAATATGTGCGGAAATATCAGTACATAGAGGGATAGTGATGGATGTTGGTATATGATTCTATGTAGTAAATCAATTTAAAGTATAATCAATAGAATTGGAATAAGTAAATAACGGTTGGTATATTTATATATATATATATATATATATATATATGTCGCTGTGTGTGTGTGTGTGTTGTGTGTGTGTGTGTGTGTGTTGTGTGTGTGTGTGTGTGTGTGTTGTATGTGTGTGTGTGTATGTATAGACAATTATATATAAGTATATATGATATTATAATATCTATATCTATATTATAATTATATATGGATATAGATAGATAGATAGACTGATAGATTGTGTGTGGTTTAGGTAAATATAGTAAAACAAGTATAAGTTTATGTATAATTGATGAAGGTAAGTAAGTATATATGGTTTGGTATATATATTTAATATATACTTTTTTAAATACTTATTTGTTTTTTTTCATTCTAGATTATTTTAAAATAAATAATTAATCTAAAAAAAGTTTTCTTTTTGAAATCTTGTTTTGCCTTTCCTTTCAGTATGTTTTTTTAAGACTGTGAGGCCAGAGGACTGCGAGGCCAGAGGACTGCGAGGCCAGAGGACTACGAGGCCAGAGGACTGCGAGATCAGAGGACTGTGAGGCCAGAGGACTGCGAGGCTAGATCACTATGAGGCCAGAGACTGTGAGGCCAGAGGACTGCGAGATCAGAGGACTGTGAGGCCAGAGGACTGCGAGGCCCTAGGATCACTTGAGGCAGAAGACTGCGAGGCCAGAGGACTGCGAGGCCAGAGGTCTGCGAGGCCAGACGACTGTGAGGCCAGAGGACTGCGAGGCCAGAGGCCGCGAGATCCAGAGGACTGTGAGGCCAGAGGGACTGCAGCGGCCAGAGGACTGTTGAGGCTAGAGGTCTGTGAAGCCAGAGGACTGTGAGGCCAGACGATGTTGTAGGCCAGGGACTGCGAGGCCAGAGAGACTGCGAGATCAGAGGCCTGGTGAGGGACCAGAGGACTGCGAGGCTAGTTCACTATAGGCCAGAGGACTGCGAGTCACGAGGTCTGCGGAGGCCAGAACGACTGTGAGGCCAGAGGACTGCCGAAGCCCGAGGACTTGCGAGGCCAGAGGACTGCGAGGCAAGAGGACTGTGAGGCAGGGTATTGCGAGGCCAGAGAAAACTGTGAGGAAAGAGATGTGAGGCCAGAGCACTGTCGAGGCCAGGCACTGTGAGACCAGAGGGACTGTGAGGGCCAGAGGACTGTGCGGTCAGAAGACTAGCAAGGCCAGAGGACTGTGAGGCCAGAGGACTGCGAGGCCAGAGGACTGTGAGAGAACCAGAGAGGACTGTGAGGCCAGATGGACTGCGACGGTCAGAGGACTGTGAGGATCAGAGGTTCTAGTGAGGCCAGCAGGACCTGTGAGGCCAGAGGAAACTGTGAGGCCAGAGGACTGGAGACCAGAGGGACTGTGATGCCAGAGGACTGCGAGGCCAGAGGCCTGTGAGGCTAGAGGTCTGTGAGCGCCAGGGAGGACTTGTGCGGCAGAGGACTGTGAGGCCAGAGGAACTGCGAGGCCAGAGGACTGTGAGGCCAGAGGGAAGTCGTGCGGAGGCCAGAGGGACTGTGAGACAGAGGACTTTTCTTAGGCCAGAGGACCTTTTTGAAGCTGTTGGTTTTATGTATTTTAAACATACACATGTGCATTAGATATATAGTTCCTCTATACATACATATAAACATATGCAAATTTTATAGATTTACTTGAATATCATTTTGTCAAAGATACTTATTACTGCTTTTGATTAATTATTTGATAGGCTCCTTGCCTTTTTTATGTAATTAAATGATTTTATGTTTTAGGGATATTCCTTATGTTTTTTTTTTTATGGCTTTCGAATTATCATTTATATTGCTACCCCTTTAGATTGTATGTGGATGTTGCTTACTTCTTGAACCTTTACTTATATTTTTGAGTCCTGGCCATTTTTCCTCTGAAGAGATTTTTTCAGCTGAAGTTCATGACTAATGGACGACGTTGCATGGTTGAACTACCCCCCTGAAAAAAAAAAACTTTTGCACCTGTAGTAGCATTTTAATGTTATAGTGTTTGTAGATATAAGAACAATAAACAAAGTGAACAACTTTTCATTTTTGACGTATGTATCACAAGAAATTTAATCTTGTGTAAGTCCGTTGTTTGCCTTGCAAAACTAAAACAAAAAAATTTTGCAGATTGATAATTAATTTCTTTTTAGTTAATTCTTAATAGACATATACAAATGTGATGTTTCTTTGTTTGATTTTTTCCTTGCGTTGGCGAAATATATATACATACATACATATGTATATATATATCTTTATATATAAATATAATGTATTTATATGTACATATATATATATATAAATAAATATATATATATATATATATATATAAATAATATATATATAATGATAAATATATATATATATATATACACACATCCACAACACCCACACACACACACACACACATATATATAATATATATATATATAGATATATATATATATAATATATTATATGAATATATAAATTATATACATAATATATATATATATCGTGTATATATATATATATATATATATATATATATTATTAATATATATATATACGATATGTATGTATTTATAATGGAAATGGATTAGTTGATTCATATGTACACACACAGAAAATTAACATACGTTTAACTCCCTCTCTCTCAGTGAGGAATAGAAAATAATAATGAAAAGAGAGAGGAAGAGGGAGAGACAGAGAAGGAAAGAAAGAAGGAGACAGAGAGAGAGAGAGACGGATTACCAAGTGATTGCCTCAGAACTTACAATTGTTTGAGATCAGTACTGGTTTGATTTGAAGCGAAGACTGGATACAAAATAAGAGGGAAAACGAGAGAGAAAGGGGGGGAAGAGAGAAGAGGGATAGAGGCCGGGTGTGTGAAGAGAGACGGGAAAATAGAAAAGAAGGTTGAAGGAAAATAAATGAGGAAGAAGAAAACAAAAAAACAAAAAAATTGGACACTTCTCTGGGTGAATATTGATGTATAAGCCAAATCGGAACAGGCTATGAGACGCTGATACTCTCCCCCAGAATATCAGGGCCAGTTGTGCTGAAGTCAGGCTTCGCAGACTGAGAATAGGCTATCCTTGTGCATGGCAAATCGTACCCACCATTGGGCATCCTGCACAGCCTCTGAAAAAACACCAATGCCTGCAGAGGAGGCATTAGCAGTCTATTACGGGATTTGTGTCTGTTTTTATCAGATTAATTTTTGAAACTAATCTCTCTGCCGAGGCATAGAAATTGAGAACAGAAATTAAGTCTCTAAAACCAATAGAAATAGAATTAGAAAATAAAAGAATAGAAATTAAGTGTCATAGAAATTAAGAAATAGAAATGAAGTCAAACCAAATAGAAATTAAGTGTGTCATAGAAAATAAGAAATAGAAATGAAATCAAACCAAAAAGAATAGAAATTAGAATAGAAATTAAGTGTTTCATAGAAATTAAGAAAGCTTTACAAAATAAAAAAGTCTATTACGGGTGTCTGTTTCAATCAGATTAATGTCTGAAAACTAATCTCTGCCGAGGCATGGGTCGTAGGCAGGGCCCACCAAATAACACCTGTTATCTTTTTTTTAACCAGATTAATGTTTGAAACTAATCTCAGCCGAGGCATGGGTCGTAGGCAGGGCCAACACCTGTAAAGCTCATATATATCTATATATATAAATATATATAATATATATATATATATATATATATATAATATTTAATCAGATTAATGTTTGAAACTAATCTCTGCCGAGGCATGGGTCGTAGGCAGGGCCAACACCTGTTTTTATATATATATAAATAAAACATAGTTGTATATAAAAAAATATATATAAATAAAAATATATACTAAAAATCTACAGATTAATGTCTGAAACTATCTCTGCCGAGGCATGGGTGTTTTGTGTGTAGGCAGGGCCAATACCTGTAAAGCTCATATATATGTATGTATATATATATATATATTTATGAACTCATATATGATATATATGAACTCATCCAACGCGAGCCACTCGTTCCTAAACTTTCGTTTAATAGCCATAACGCTTTGGAATAAATATTAAATTAAAAAATAATAAATAATAAAAACACCTAGTTAACACAAACAACTTTTATAAGAGTTACTCCTTAAATAAGTTTCTCTGTAAGTCATAAAAAAACGGTCGAAAAACTCGTCCGAGTATTTACAGGATTAACTAAAATGTTTAAATATGCTTCTAATATTAACCTTTATAGAAAAATACAAGAAATAAACGAATTTTCTTACCGAATATTATATAGGTACCGAGAGAGACTATTCTTACCTTTCTTATAGTCAGAGTATCTGGAAAGTAGATCACGTAGGCTGGACTTTGATCATCATAGCCCACAAATACTCCCTCCTTACTCCTTGGATCTAATTTCTTACTCTCTTGTTCATATGCAAAACATCTTGTTCCAAAGACATTCATTTTGCTTATGTTTGGCCGTCTTCCAGTAAGTCTTTCTACTGGGTTCTTTTGAGTCCTGGGGTTATAGCACCTATTCCTGATGTAACGGGCAGTCTTCACAGCATAACTCCACATATCCTTAGGTAATTTTGATTCAATCAGCAAACAGCGAGCCATGTCAAATATTGACCTGTGAGATCTCTCAACTGTGCCATTCTGATGTGGTGAATAGGGTGCAGAGAACTCTTGTTTAATCTTGTTCTCTTTTAAGAGTGTTCTGAACTTGTTTGTTCCGTGGTCACATCTTAAGCGTTTGATATTCCCATATGGTGCTGTTTCTGCAAGATATCTTTTTTATAGCTGTCACTGTATCACTCCTACTTTTAATTAGGTAAATTCTAAGAGCTCCGGAGTAGTCATCAATAAAGGAGATGCTGTACCTGTAACCTCCTCGTGCTGGTGGGTTTGCTCTCTCCCTCTATACAGTCTCTCTCTCTCTCTCTCTCTCTCTTTCCCTCTATACAGTCTCTCTCTCTCTCTCTCTCTCTTTCCCCTAAAACAGTCTCTCTCCTTCCCCTCAATCGCAGTCTCTCTCTCTCTCTCTCTCACTCTCTCACTCTCTTACCCTCTATACATTCTCAGCGCTCTCTCTTCTCTTACCCTCTAAACCTCTCTCACTCTCTCTCTCTCACTCTTCCCTCTAAACAGGTCACTCTCTCTCTCTCTTTCCCTCTATACAGTCTCTCTCTCTCTCTCTCTCTCCCTCTATACAGTCTCTCTCCTCTCTCTCTTTCCCTCTATACAGTCTCTCTCTCCTCTCTCATCTCTCTCTCTCTACAGTCCTCTCTCTCTCTCTTCTACTTTCCCCTCTATACAGTCTCTCTCTCTCCTCTCACTCTATCTTTCCCTCTATACATCGCTCTCTCTCTCTCTCCCTCTATACAGTCTCTCTCTCTCTCTCTCTCTCTCTCTTTCCCTCTATACAGTCTCTCTCTCTCTCTCTCTTTCCCTCTATACAGTCTCTCTCTCTCTCTCTCTCTCTCTCTCTCTCTCTCTCTCTCTCTCTCTTTTTTCCACTATAAGTCCTCTCTCTCACTCTATCTTTTCCCTCTATACAGTCTCTTTCTCTCTCTCTCTCTCTCTCTCTCTCTCTCTTTCCCTCTATACAGTCTCTTTCTATCTCTCTCTCTCTCTCTCTCTCTCTCTTTCCCTCTATACAGTCTCTTTCTATCTCTCTCTCTCTCTCTCTCTCTCTCTAGATATCAAAAGTCTAAAGCCTATCTGTAAAATAGTCATAATATCATATAGGTTTTGAAAAAAAGTATTATTCTCATAATATATTTATTCTCCTATATTAAAAAAAAATATATTATCCTTATATATATTCCACTATATTTAAAAAAAAAAGTATTCTTCTTATAATATAATATATATATATATATATATATATATATATATATATATATATATATATATATATATAAGGATATATATATAACTATATATATATAAATTATTGTAATATATAACTATATATATATA
>NW_028234414.1:806186-811186 GCF_977035675.1 Penaeus japonicus | reverse complement strand
GCTATTAAACGAAAGTTTAGGAACGAGTGGCTCGCGTTGGATGAGTTCATATATATCATATATGAGTTCATAAATATATATATATATACATACATATATATGAGCTTTACAGGTGTTGGCCCTGCCTACGACCCATGCCTCGGCAGAGATTAGTTTCAGACATTAATCTGATAAAAACAGGTGTTGGCCCTGCCTACGACCCATGCCTCGGCAGAGATTAGTTTCAAACATTAATCTGATTAAAACAGGTGTTGGCCCTGCCTACGACCCATGCCTCGGCAGAGATTAGTTTCAGACATTAATCTGGTTAAAACAGGTGTTGGCCCTGCCTACGACCCATGCCTCGGCAGAGATTAGTTTCAGACATTAATCTGATTGAAACAGACACCCGTAATAGACTTTTATTTTTATTTTGTAAAGCTTTCTTAATTTCTATGAAACACTTAATTTCTATTCTAATTTCTATTTCTATTTGGTTTGACTTCATTTCTATTTCTTAATTTCTATGACACTTAATTTCTATTCTAATTTCTATTTCTATTTGGTTTGACTTAATTTCTGTTTCTCAATTTCTATGCCTCGGCAGAGAGATTAGTTTCAAAAATTAATCTGATAAAAACAGACACCCGTAATAGACTGCTAATGCCTCCTCTGCAGGCATTGGTGTTTTTTTCAGAGGCTGTGCAGGATGCCCAATGGTGGGTACGATTTGCCATGCACAAGGATAGCCTATTCTCAGTCTGCGAAGCCTGACTTCAGCACACCTTGATATTCTGGGGGAGAGTATCAGCGTCTCATAGCCTGTTCCGATTTGGCTTATACATCAATATTCACCCAGAGAAGTGTCCAATTTTCTTTCTTTTTCTCATTTTCAACCTTCTTTTCTATTTTCCCGTCTCTCACTCCCGGCCTCTATCCCTCTTCTCTCTTTCTCTCTCGTTTTCCCTCTTATTTTGTATCCAGTCTTCGCTTCAAACCAGTACTGATCTCAAACAATTGTAAGATCTGAGGCAATCACTTGGTAATCTCTCTCTCTCTGTCTCCTTCTTTCTTTCCTTCTCTGTCTCTCCCTCTTCCTCTCTCTTTTCATTATTATTTTCTATTCCTCACTGAGAGAGAGGGAGTTAAACGTATGTTAATTTTCTGTGTGTGTACATATGAATCAACTAATTCCATTATATATATATATATATATATATATATATATATATATATATATATATATATACACATGTATGTATATATATTTCGCCAACGCAAGGAAAAAATCAAACAAAGAAACATCACATTTGTATATGTCTATTAAGAATTAACTAAAAAGAAATTCATTATCAATCTGCAAAATTCTTTTGTTTTAGTTTTGCAAGGCAAACAACGGACTTACACAAGATTAAATTTCTTGTGATACATACGTCAAAAATGAAAAGCTGTTCATTTTGTTGATTGTTCTTATATCTACAAACACTATAACATTAAAATGCTACTACAGGTGCAAAGTTCAGGGGAAACCATGTACGTCGTCCATTATTCATGAACTTTAGCTGAAAAAATCTTCAGAAAAATGCCGGGACTCAAAATATAAGTAAAGGTTCAAGAAGTAAGCAACATCCACATACAATCTAAGGTAGCAATATAAATGTCGAAAGCCACATAAGGAATATCCCTAAAACATAAAATCATTTAATTACATAAAAAGGCAAAAGCCTATCACATAATTAATCAAAAGCCAGTAATAAATCTTTGACAAAATGATAAATGTATAAAATTTGCATATGTTTATATGTATGTATAGAGGAACTTATATCTAATGCACATGTGTATGTTTAAAATACATAAACCAACAGCTTCAAAAAGGTCCTCTGGCCTCGCAGTCCTCTGGTCTCACAGTCCTCTGGCCTCGCAGTCCTCTGGCCTCACAGTCCTCTGGCCTCGCAGTCCTCTGGCCTCACAGTCCTCTGGCCTCACAGTCCTCTGGCCTCACAGTCCTCTAGCCTCACAGTCCTCTGGCCTCGCAGTCCTCTGGCCTCACAGTCCTCTGGTCTCGCAGTCCTCTGGCCTCACAGTCCTCTGGCCTCACAGTCCTCTGGCCTCACAGACCTCTAGCCTCACAGTCCTCTGACCTCGCAGTCCTCTGGCCTCACAGTCCTCTGGTCTCACAGTCCTCTGGCCTCGCAGTCCTCTGGCCTCACAGTCCTCTGGCCTTGCAGTCTTCTGACCTCACAGTCCTCTGGCCTCACAGTCCTCTGGTCTCACAGTGCTCTGGCCTCACAGTGCTCTGGCCTCACAGTCCTCTTGTCTCACAGTTCTCTGGCCTCGCAATTCCCTGGCCTCACAGTCCTCTTGCCTCGCAGTCCTCTGGCCTCGCAGTCCTCTGGCCTCGCAGTCCTCTGGCCTCACAGTCGTCTGGCCTCGCAGACCTCTGGCCTCGCAGTCCTCTGGCCTCATAGTGATCTAGCCTCGCAGTCCTCTGGCCTCACAGTCCTCTGATCTCGCAGTCCTCTGGCCTCGCAGTCCTCTGGCCTCACAGTCGTCTGGCCTCACAGTCCTCTGGCCTCACAGACCTCTAGCCTCACAGTCCTCTGGCCTCGCAGTCCTCTGGCCTCACAGTCCTCTGATCTCGCAGTCCTCTGGCCTCGCAGTCCTCTGGCCTCACAGTCGTCTGGCCTCGCAGACCTCTGGCCTCGCAGTCCTCTGGCCTCGCAGTCTCTGGCCTCATAGTGATCTAGCCTCGCAGTCCTCTGGCCTCACAGTCCTCTGATCTCGCAGTCCTCTGGCCTCACAGTCTCTGGCCTCATAGTGATCTAGCCTCGCAGTCCTCTGGCCTCACAGTCCTCTGGCCTCGCAGTCCTCAGGTCTCACAGTCCTCTGGCCTCGCAGTCCTCTGGCCTCGCAGTCCTCTGGCCTCACAGTCTTAATAAAGGCAAAACAAGATTTCAAAAAGAAAACTTTTTTTAGATTAATTATTTATTTTAAAATAATCTAGAATGAAAAAAAACAAATAAGTATTTAAAAAAGTATATATTAAATATATATACCAAACCATATATACTTATTTACCTTCATCAATTATACATAAACTTATACTTGTTTACTATATTTACCTAAACACACACACATATCTATCTGTCTATCTATCTATCTATATCAATATATATATATAGATATAGATATAGATATTATATATATCATATATACTTATATATATTGTCTATACATACACACACACACATACACACACACACACACACACACACACACACACACACACACACACACACACACACACACACACACACATATATATATATATATATATATATATATATATATATACCAACCTTTATTTACTTATTCACTTCTATTGATTATACTTAAATTGATTTACTACATAGAATCATATACCAACATCCATCACTATCCCTCTATGTACTGATTTTTCCCACATATTCAACGCCTAATATATTTTCTCTCTTGTATAAATACATAATTAATAGTTGAAAAATTCAACATTTTTTTGTTTTGTGAATTTTGTTTTTCTATTATTTATACGTTTTCTACGAATATATTTATTTATACATTTATCTATATATGCATATATATGTATGTATATATATATATATATATATATATATATATATATTTATATATATGTGTGTGTGTGTGTGTGTGTGTGTGTGTGTGTTAGTGTGTGAGTGTGTGTGTGTGTGTGTGTGTGTGTGTGTGTGTGTGTGTGTGTGTGTGTGTGTGTGTGTGTGTGTGTGTGTGTGTGTGTGTGTGTGTGTGTGTGTGTGTGTTTGTGTGTTAATGTATTCTAGATTATATAATTATATCAGTTTTTTCTTTATTTTTGAAAACGAATGTGCTGATAAGATAGGCCTACATTTCATCAAGTGAATCCAGATCTTGTCTATTTCATTTGCTTTATTTTGTACTTACCTATTTTATTTTATTTTTATATTTTCTAATTGGGGAAAAAAACTCACTCTGCACTCTAGATTCTTACTAACGAAAGAATCAATAAAACTAGCCACTAATTCTTACTGACTCTCACTCTGCTCTCTTGATTCTTACTAATGAAAGGGGAACTAACCTCATCCCCCAGATGTCTTCTTCGTCCCACCTGTTGTGGAAAAGAAAGAATTAATGGTTAGCATTGCCCGCTGCTGCCTCGACCTGCCAATCACGGAAGCCAATTGTGAGGGAAAACAATGAATGAAGCAAACAGATATAATGAGGTTGTGTGGAAAGGAAAGGAAGCAATGAATAAGCAGCAAGTTCCTTTAATTTCTAAACCATTTAAATCCCTGTGACTGGACCTTTAACTGCCATTGAATTAAAGGGACAAGGAGATGATTACAGATTTGTTTATTTATTTCTATTCGTTTATTTATTATTTTTTCCAATTTTCCTGCCTCTCTCTCTTTATATCTCTCTCCCTCTCCCTTCCCCCCTTTATCTCCCTCTCTCCCTCCCCCTTCCCCTATTATCTCCCTCCCCCTCCCCCCCTTTATCTCCCTCTTTCTCCCCCTCCCCCCTTTATCTACTCCTCTCTCTCCCCCTCCCTCCTTTATTTCTTTCTCTTTCTCACTTCCCCTTTACCTCCCTTCCCCTCCCCCCTTTATCTCCCTCTCTCTCCCCCTCCCCCTTTATCTACACTTTCCCCCCCTTCCCTCCTTTATCTCTTTCTCTTTCCTCCTCCCCCTTCCCCTTTACCGCCCTTCCCTTCCCCCTTTTATCTCCCTCTCCCTCCCCCCTTTATCTCCCTCTCCCTCCCTCCCCCTCTTCACTCTGGACATCCCCGAGAGAAACAGTCACACTTACGCCACGAAGTCACAGCCCAACTCCCTTCTGACGAGGCCTTTCAGCCGCCCTGCTTTTCCTTCGTCGATTCGGGGAGATGCAACCACTCCCCCAAACTCCTCCCTCAGCCGGACTCCCTCGCGGCCGAGTTGCTCCACGAGGCGAGCGAACGCCTCCTCGCACTCCAACGCGCCAGGGAA
>NW_028234414.1:784317-786086 GCF_977035675.1 Penaeus japonicus | reverse complement strand
AGAGAGAGAGAGAGAGAGAGAGAGAGAGAGAGAGAGAGAGAGAGAGAGAGAGAAAGAGAGAGATTGAGAAAGATAGAGAGAGAGGGCGATCGAGCGAGCGAGCGAGCGAGCGAGCGAGCGAGAGAGAGAGAGAGAGAGAGAGAGAGAGAGAGAGAGAGAGAGAGAGAGAGAGAGAGAGAGAGAGAGAGAGGAAGGGAAGAGAGAGAGAGAGAGAGAGAGAGAGAGAGAGAGAGGAGAGAGAGAGAGAGAGAGAGAGAAGAGAGAGAGAAGAGAAAAGGAGAGAGAGGAAGAGAGAGAGAGAAAGAGAGAGAGAGAGAGCGAGAGAGAGAGAGAGAGAGAGATAAAAGAGAGAGAGGCGAGAGAGAGAGGAGAGAGAAGAGAGGAAGAGATAGAGAGAGAGAGAGGAAGGAGAGAGAGAGAAAGAGAGCGGCAGAGAGAGAGAGAAAGCGAGGAGAGAGAGAGAGAGAGAGAGAAGAGAGAGGAGGAGAGAGAAGAGAGAAGAGAGAGCGACGAGAGAGAGAGAGCGAGAGAGAGAGGAAGAAGAGAGCGAGACCGAGAGGAAGAGAGAGAGAGAAGAGAAGAGGATAAGGGAGAAGAAAAAAGAGAGAGTGAGGAGAAACGAGGAGAGAGAGCCGAGCGAGCGAGCAGAGAGACCCGGCGCGCGAGAGCGAGGCGCCGCGCGTCGCGCGAGACTCCAAGAGAGCGCGAGAGAGATACGCAGAGATAGAGCGAGAGAGAGATCAACCACGCTCGACATTCTTCACATCTTTTAAACTCATATAAGGTCACAAAGTCTTAGATATTTCTCACTTTTTTCCTTGACTCCTTTTAGAAGGATGGAATGCCCGATAGAACAATAAATAGTCAAGTTCTTGCATCATTTTTTTCCTGCCAACCCTTTTGAGTAACGGCAAACCCCCGACACACTTAATTCTCTTTTTTTTCAAGCTTGTGTCACTTACTGTTTCTCGTGATAATCTTGGAACATAATTCCAGAATGACAATTTCCACAATTTTGACTACCAACCCTTTTTGTTATAAGTTTCAATTCTTATCTATTTCAATAATCATTAAACAGGTGACAACCGTAAATAGTTGATACTTCATGGAAATACTTCTTAAAAATAGACTCAGATTCGGGCCTCCAGGGGACAATTAATACCTTATTGGATGTATTTCAATAGACAGATCCACGTACATATCTTTCGTCAGCTCTCTCCACTTTCCATCTCCCAAAGTAGGGCCTCGGAGACTCCTGTCAGCAACCTCAAATTTTCTTTCTCTGTCGTCTAAGGGCCTCTTTACAAACCCGCCCCTTTTGGACAACGAGCTCGCCTATTATGCAGATTCGCGGAAAAGAGATTCAGAAGCAGGTGCTCCCAAGTACGGAAGGATCACCTCGCCCCGTTCTGAGAAATTATTAAGGTTGTAAACTTAGTTTCTGCATGAGTGGACGTGCTATTTCTACTGCTGTTGTCTGCTATAGTTTTACACAAAGGTTTTAATGATTGTGCAGTAAGCTCACCTCCGCTGCATGAGTTAGTCAATGAGGGATATTGATAGGCGATGTCTGACTATTTCAATTTGCAGGAAATTTAGTGATATTATCAAAGTGTTTTACGGTCTTAGAATTGCTGTTCTTTTTTCTGATCTCTGATGGATCTGATCATTTCGTGGAAGCAGATAGAAGCATGTGTGTTAGCCTTCAGAATTATCTACTTTATAAAAAAATTGGCTTAACCTTTCAATTGAGCATTGCATGTAAACAA
>NW_028234414.1:776817-781817 GCF_977035675.1 Penaeus japonicus | reverse complement strand
CGTCGTTAATCTAGTGTCCTATTTTATGCTTTATACTTTTTTTATGTATATTATTTTTGTTTGCACAATTGCCCATCATTTTCTGTTGATTAGTGACTAGTAGACTTCTTAAAATCTCCTAAACATATTTTATTATAAGCGTTTTTAAATGCATATGATTATTGCTTACTAATGTATGCATATATCACCTAGTAATTATTACTATCTGCCACTCAGGAATTTCTCAGTTCTCTAAAATGCAACTATTTACCGAGAACTAATACTATAGTATTTATAAGGAAGTTTCCAAACATAGACCTAAAAAAAAAAAAAAACAAAAAAAATAATTAGAAACAAAGAAGAATAAATATTATACAAGAAGATTAACCAAACAAGGTATCTCTGCTTGGCATCTAATATTTAATTTCCAAGAAATTTCCAAGAGACTCTTTTTGGAACCTGATCCTGTACGTCGAGATTTTAAAGAAGATGTACAGATTCAGATACAATTCAGTTGAAATAAATGTTTGGAAACACCCTGAAGCTTCTGAGGTTCCCGGGTCCCTCTCCAGCATTCCACAAATTCCCATGTTTTTTCGTCCGACAGAAATGTGGACTTCATACAAGTCCTTAGCTAAAAAAATTTGTGTCATTTCCCCATCTAAAGCCTTAGCCTTAGCCTGTCAGTCCATGTCTGTGCTAGCCAAGAGAAGCTTCATTTTCATAGAAGTCATAAGTAGTGACATAGTCTATAGTGAAGCACTGTTGAATGCAGATTTTTATGTGTATAATTGTGTTGTGTGTGTGTGTGTGTGTGTGAGTATGTGTGTGGTGTGTGTTGTGTGTGAAGGACTGTGAATACAAGAAATGTTTATATGCGGGTACGTATGTGTGTATATAATGTATATATTTATAGGTATATAAATATGTAGAAATATATATATATATATATATATATATAATATATATATATGTATACGACCGAATAAATTAAAATATATATATAGAAATATAAATATATATAAATAATATAATATATAATATATATATAGACCGATATAAATATAAATATATAAATATATATAGATAAATATATATATATAATATATATATAATTATATATTATAGAAAAAAATTCATAGACCGAAATACAATATAAATTACTACATACATATAAATATAAATATATATATTATATAAATATAATATATACTATATACATATATATATGTATGTATATATATCTATATTTTATATATATATATAATATCTGAAATAATACATATGTAAATTTATAATATATATATATATATATATATAATATATAATAAAATATATATAGATATATATAAATATATATATATATCATATATATATAGAGAGAGAAGAGAGCGAGAGAGAAGAGAGGAGAGAGAGAAGAGAGAGATTTAAATATATATTATATATATATATATATATATAAAATATATAATATATATATATGTATGTATGATATATATATGTATAATTCTAAACATATATTTATAATAACATATATATACATAATATAATTATGTATATAAATATGTATATATATAAGTATATATATATAATATATATATATATAATAATATATAAATATATAAATATAAATAGATAATAAATGTATATATATACATAGAAATATATACAAATATATACAAACATCTATCAACATATATTATAATCATATATATATATAATATATTATATAATATATAATATACATATATATATATGGATATATATATATATATATAATATTAAATATATATATATCTATAATATGTAAAAAAGTATGTTATGAAATGTATATATATAGATATCTAAATATGTATAAATATGTTATTATATACATATATATATGTATAGATATATTATATATATACATATAAAATATGCACAGGAAAATCTACATAAATGTTTTTTTTTATATATATACATATCTATATACACACACACACACACACACACAGTCACACACACACACACACACACACACACACACACACACACACACACACACATCACACACGCCACGACACATACACACACACACACAAACACACACCCCCACATAAACCACATACACACACACCACAACACACCAACCCACACACAGCAACACACACACACACAAACACACACACAACACGCCTAATAAATAATATAGTAGTATATATAAATATATATATATAAATTCAATATATATAAATATATATATATGTATATACCTATAATATATTATATATATATATAAATATATATATATATAAAAAAATATTATAAATATAAATATATATAAAATGTATACATCACACATCACACACACACACACATATATATTATATATATAATAAATATAATATATATATATATATAATATATAAATATATATATATACTATATATATAAATGATGATATAAAAAATAATATAAATATAATATTATAAATATATATATATATACAAATATCTACTATAATATAAATATATATATATATATATATATATAAATAAAATATACATATATACATATAACCTATATAACTAAAAATAAATATATTATATATACATACATAGTATATATATATATATATCTATATATAATATATATAGATAAAATATACATATATAAATATATATATATTATCTATATATATATTCATCTATATATATATATAAAAATTATTAATATATATAAGCCAATGTTATACCTAAGTATATGCCTATAAATAAATATATATATATATATATATAAATATATATCTAATATATATAACCATACATAAAACTATACTATATAAATATATAAATATCAACATATAATTACTTAAAATAATATAATCTATATCTATATATATATATCATATGTATATAAATAAGTATATGCATCTATATAATATAATATAAATATCAACAAACTAAAATATACACAGTTTTAATATGAGTGTATGAGGTGAGTGTAGTGAGAGTGAAGGAGATTGAGTGTGAGTGAGTGTGTGGAGAGTTTATGAGAGAGAGTTCGTCGTGCGAGAAGAGAGTGAGATGTGTGGTGAGACAGTGAGAGAGTGGTGAGAGTGAGAGAGTGTGTGTGGAGTTTTTGACAGACACTCTATATTCTCAATAATCTCACTAACACTATAAATAATAAATCACATATGTCTAACTCTTAAAATTCTCTCAACATAAAAAAGGCAACTATTAAATAAATCAAACTCATAACACACGAATCTCTATCTCTATATCACTAAAACTAAAAATAACTCTATATCTATCTATCTATCAATAAAAATCAAAATCAGACCATCACTATATCCCTTAACACCACGACACCACGTCACACTCAAAAACTATATAAATATAAAATCATATCTCTATATCTCTATACTACTATAAATATTATAAGATCGCTAGAAAGCTATCCATATATAAATACCTATAGAACTCTATGATCATCTAAATATATATAACCAAATGATAAAATCATATGTATATATAATATATATAAATCAATAAATAAAAATACTATAATATATAAATCTTGTACATAACCAACTTTGTGAGTTTCATTCTGTGCGTGTGTAGTATGTGTGTGTGTGTTTGTGTATGTATGTATGGTCTGTGTATATATAGTATATATATATAATAACTATATTAATATAATATATATATACATATATATATCATATAACACACAACACACACACACACACAGAACACACACACACACACACACACACAAACACACACTGCACACACACACACACACACACACACAAACACACACACACACACACACACACACACACATATATATAAATATCTATATATATATATATAGAATATATAAATATATATATATATATATAGTAATAAAGTATATCTATATTTACATTTATGTATATATATATATATATATATATACTAATATTATATATATATATATATATAAAATATATATAATATAAGTATATATATAAATATATATACATTTATGAATAGATATATAATATTATATATATAATTATATATATAAATAATATATATATATATAAATATATGTGTGATTGTGGGTGTGTTTGTGTGTGTGAGTGTGTGTGTGTGTGTGCCTTTGTTTGTGTATGTATTTGTTAATATACAATTGTATGTAATATATCTGTATAATATAACAATATATATATTTATATATATAAAAAGATATAATCTATATATATATATATATATATACATGTAATATATTGTTAATAGTACATGTCACAAAATATATCTATGTATCTATCCATGCTATCTATGGCTATCTATATGTAATATATATATATATATATTATATATATATATAAATATATATATATATATATGATATATATATATATATAGTATGCATACAAATACATATTCATATTTTATGTTCAGAACATATATATAATTTAAATATATATATATATAGTAGTATATAGATATATATATATATGATATAATATAGCATATATATACATATATATATATATATATAAGATAGTATAAATATTATATATATATATATATATACATAAATCATATTTATATTTATATACGAAATATATATAGTATTATATATATATATATCTATATATAATATAATAATTTTTATATATATATATATTATATAAAATATATATATATATAATATTTATTATATATATATAATGTAAATGAATAAGCATATATATAATATGATATATCGATATAAATATATATATAAGTGATAATAAATATATATATATATAATATATATAATATATAATATATATATACTCTATATACATATATACATATACCATATTGTGTGTAGTTTACGTGTTTAATAATCTGTCAACCATATTTTCCCGAGTTACATCTCTGATACTCCATACCAAACCCCGGTCAAATAAAAGTAAACCCTACTTTTCATTTTCGGTTTTATAAAATCTAAATCGCCGATTTTAAAGCTTAGCCAGATACAGCTATTTACAGATATTATCA
>NW_028234414.1:774569-776717 GCF_977035675.1 Penaeus japonicus | reverse complement strand
TATATATATATATATATATATATATATATATATATATATATATATATATATATGTATATAAGTGTGTCTGTGTGTGTGTGTATACATTAAGGGTTATGATGATAGAAAGTCCAGTTGTTCTTTAAGTAAAAAATTGTAATTCGTTCATATCATTACGATATTATTATTATCATTATCATGAATATAATTGTTATCATCATCAGTCATATAATCATAATTATCTATATCATTGATATTATCGTTATCGTCATTTTCTGTTTCTTTTTATTAATATCATATTCATTATCGTTATCATTGTAATCATAATGATGCAGTACTAATACTAATAATAATGATTTTGATTGCTATTATTACCATCGGCAGTAACATTATTTTGACCACTTATTATCTTAATTGAGCCTTTTATGCGAGTTGTAAATAATATCATTACTACTGTTATATCATTATAATATTTTTATTATTATTATTGTTATTTTCATAGGTGTTGTTAACATCATTAATGTCTTTACTAGTATTATTGTTGTTATCATTGCTGATATCATTAACATCATTGTTAACTTTGTTATTATACCTAATATGAATATCATTATCTTGCTTTGCTTTTCTTGTGAGAATGTTCAAGTGTGTTTGTTATCCTCAAATCTTGTATAGATAGATAATATTTAAAGAAATTTCCTTAACTTTGAAGAGTGCGGAAAAAAACTGCGAAAGTCAGATTTGGCTAAATCGCGCTAAAATATATAAAACACGGAAGGAAAAAGAAAGAAAACCTTACAATTTAATCGTCCCCACCAAACTTAACGTACACCGTAAAATAGAAAAAAAATATATATATAGGAACTCAATGGCTACCTTTTATCTTAGAATAACCGCCTGAAAGTTTAACGAACATCCAGAAAGTGAAAAGATGCGCGAGAGATAGAATTCAAATTCGTGGCATATCATTGGCTACAGCGGTAGTGTGATGGAAATGAAGCAGCTCATTGGCTGATTCAAAATAGGTCGCGCATTTCAAGTAGGGTAGAGTGGCTGGGGACGAGAATAATTGGATAACCGTGTCGTAAGGCAAAAAGAAGGAGAATAAAAGTAGTAGTAGAAGAAGAAGGGGAAAAGAAAATTATAATAATGATAATAATAATAAGAAAAAAAGAAGAGAGAAAAGGAGAATGATAATAAAAACAATCAATATCTCATCAACATCACTATGCACAAAAATGTCTTTTGATGAAAACGACCTAGATGAGCATTACATTCATTGCCCACGAATAACGATGATAATTAAAAAAAGAAACAGTAAGTAACAGAAATTGCATTATATCAATGATCAGCGTCAGGAGATCAAAGGGCGAAATAGCCTCAAACTAAAGAGAAATCCCAGACCATACTTGCGATACGAATGTTGAAAATTAAGCATAATTGCAGTTTCGATTACGGCCAATTGCACACGGACGGATCTACAAGCTTGCAATGAAAAAAACAAAATGGTTCCCGCGATCATCAAAGGTTGATGGCAGCTCTCGTCTCTGCCATCGGCGAGGGGGGGTGGGGGTGGGGGGGTTAAGGGGGGAAGCGGATGTGAGAGGGGGCGATAGGGTGGGAAGGAGATGGGGGGGGATGGGGGAGGGATAGGGGCTGGGGATGGGTGAGGGGGCGATAGGGTGGGAAGGATATAGGGGGGGGGATAGGGGCTGGGGATGGGAGAGGGGGCGATAGGGTGGGAAGGAGATAGGGGCTGGGGATGGGGGAGGGATGTGTGAGTGGGGGGGGGGGGAGGGGAGTGAAGAGCAGGTGGAATATGTAGGTTTTGATATTCATTCTCCCTTTTTCTCTTTTGCATCTGTATTCCTTTTTCTTCCTCTTTCTTTATCTGTTTGTCTCTCTGTCGATTATTCTCTGTCTGCCTGTCTGTCTATCTGTCTTTGTCACTATTTCTCTCTATATTTTTCTTATCTCTTTTTCCATCCGTCCCAGCTCTAGCCCCTCCCCTCCCCTCCCCCTCCCCTCTCCTTCTCCCACCTCTCGCTCTCCTCCTCCTCCTCCTCCATCTCCCACCTCTCCCTCTCCTCCTATTCCCCCTCTCCGTCCCCCCTCCCCTCCCTCTCCTCCTATTCCCCCTCTCCGTCCCCCCTCCCTCTCCTCCCCCTCCCC
>NW_028234414.1:747260-764133 GCF_977035675.1 Penaeus japonicus | reverse complement strand
ATCCTTTAATATAACGGAAATCAGCGCATTTAACTGTAATCCTTTAAATTTTGGGAGGGCTCTAGCGTGTTTTTAGGTTTTTTTTAGGCTTTTTTTTTTCAGGATCGCTCAATTTTTTTTTTTACCCTTTTTCCCCCTCAAAAATTGAAAACCCTTTTAATTTTAAGGAAATAGCGCATTTAACTGAAACCTTTTCTTTATAAAAAGGGCCAAAAGTGTTTTTTGGGAAATTTTTTTTGGCTTTTTTCAGGATCGGGGCATTTTTTTTTTTGACCTTTTTTCTTGAAATTTGCTAAATCCTTTTTTTATAAGGGAAAAAACACGCTTTTAAATCAAAATTTCCATTTCATTTTCAAATGGCTCAAAACTTTTTAAATTTTGGGCCCATTTGTTTTTTTTTCAGGATCGGCCTTTTTTTTTTCTTGCCCCTTTTTTTCCCCCGAAATTTGGGGTAAATCCTTTTAAATTTTAAGGGAAATCAGAGCTTTTGGGGCGAAACCCGTTTCATTTTCAAAAAGGCTCAAACCGTGTTTTTTGGTGTTTTTTTGGGTTTTTTTTCGGGTTTCGTGCATTTTTTTTCCCCCCTTTTTTTTTCTCGCAATTGCTAAACCCTTTAATATAACGGAAAGCAGCGCATTTAACTGAACCCGGGTGTCATTACCCAGAATGGCTCAAAACGTTTTATTTAGGTTTTTTTTGGGGCGTTTTTTGCAGGATCGTCATTTTTTTTTTTGCATTTTTTTCTCGCAATTGCTAAACCCTTTAATAAAACCGGAAATCACGCATTTAACTGTAATCCTTTTCATTATCAAAATGGCTTAACGGAAATTTAGGCTTTTTTGGGTTTTTTTTTAAAGATCGGGCTTTTTTTTTATGCACCTTTTTTCCCCAAAATTGCTAAACCCTTTAAAATTAAGGGAAAATTTTCACGCATTTAACGTAATCTGTTTAAATTATCAAATGGCTCTAACGTGTATTTTAGGCTTTTTTGTTTTTTTTTTCTTGATCGTGCGTTTTTTTTTGCACCTCTTTTCCCCCCAATTCCCAAAACCCTTTTTAATTTTAAGGGGAAATAAAGAAAATTTAAATGAAAAACCGTTTCTTTAAATAAAGAATGGCTCTAACGGGTTTTTAGGCTTTTTGGGTTTTTTTGCGGGATCGTGCTTTTTTTTTTTTCCCCCTTTTTTCCTCGAAAATTGGGCCTAAACCCTTTTAAATTTTAAAACCAAAATCGGGCGTTTTAACTGAAATCCTTTCCCCTTATCAAATGGCTTTTCGTGTATTTTGGGCATTTTTTTTTTTTTTCAGGATCGTGCATTTTTTTTTGCCCCTTTTTTTCCCTCGAAAATTGTTTAAATCCAAAATATAAGGGAAAATTTCAGCGCTTTTTAACGTAACCCGTTTCATTATCAAAATGGTCTAACATGTTTTTTTGGGTTTTTTTGGGCTTTTTTTCGGGACCCGGGGAAATTTTTTTTGCCCCTTTTTTTTCCCCTTTTGCAAACCCTTTTAAATTTAAAACGGAAATAAAGCGCAATTAACTGTTTTCCGTTGCATTATCAAATGGCGGTAAGGGTTTTTTTTTTAGGGCTTTTTTAAGCTATTTTTCGGGACCCGTGCATTTTTTTTCCCCCTTTTTTCCTCGCAATTGCAAATCTTTTAATATAAGGGAAAATCAGGAAATTTAACTGAAACCCCGTTTCATTATCAAATGGCTTAACGTGTTTTTTTAGGATTTTTTTTTTTTTTTTTTAAGGATCGTGCATTTTTTTTTTGTCCCCTTTTTTTCTCGCAATTTTTTTTTTCCTTTATTTTAACGGAAATAAAGGGGCCTTTTAACTGAAAACCTTTTTTTTTTTCATTTTTTGGATGGCCCCCAACTTTTTTTGGGCTTTTTTGGCGTTTTTTCAGGATCCGCATTTTTTTTTTTACCCCTTTTTTCTAAAAAATTGAAAATTTTTTTAAATATAACGGAATCACGCATTTTTAAACCCCCCCCCTTTTTTTTTCATTAAAAAATGGGTCAACGAGTATTTTAAAAATTTTTTTTGGCGTTTTTTCAGGATCGTGCATTTTTTTTTTTTTTTGCACCTTTTTTTTTGGCAATTGCAAAACCCTTTTAATAAAAGGGAATCAGCGCTTTTAAACTCTAATCAATTTCATTTCAAAAGGGCTCAAACGTTTTATTTTAGGCTTTTTTTGGCTTTTTTTCGGGGATGGGGCTTTTTTTTTTCTTGCCCCTTTTTTCTCGAAATTTGGTTTAAATTCCTTTAATATAAGGGAAAAAATCAGAGCTTTTAAAACTGTAATCCTTTTCATTTCAGAAGGTTTCTAACGTGTATTTTAGGCATTTTTGGCTTTTTTTTAAAGGAATCGTGCTTTTTTTTTCCACCTTTTTTTCTCGCAATTGCTAAACCCTTTTAAAATAAAACGGAAATCAGCGCTTTTTACTGAAATACGTGTCATTATCAAATGGTTTAAACGTTTTTTTAGGCATTTTCGGCTTTTTTTTCAGGATCGTGCATTTTTTTTTTTTGCACCTTTTTTCTCGAAATTTGCTAAACCCTTTTAAATTTTAAAAGGGAAAATTCAGCGCTTTTAAATTTTGAAACCTTTTCATTATCGGGAAGGCTCAAACGTGAAATTTTGGGAAATTTTTGGGGTTTTTTTTAAAATTTCGTGATTTTTTTTTGCCCCTTTTTTCTCGCAATTTTTTTTTCCCTTTTTAATAAAAGGGAAAACAGGCTTTTAAAAGGGAAAATTCCTTTTTCATTATCGAATGGCTCAAACTTTGAAATTTTAGAAATTTTTTATTTTTTTTCAGGACGTGAATTTTTTTCTTTTTTTTGCCCCTTTTTTTTTCTCGAAATTGGGCTAAACCCTTTTAAATATAACAAAAAATTCAGCGCTTTTAAAACTTTTATTCCGTTTCTTATAAATGGCTCTAAGGGTGTATTTTAGGAAAATTTTGTCCTTTTTTCAGGATCGTGCTTTTTTTTTTTTGAACCTTTTTTCTCGAAAATTGCTTTTTCCTTTAATTAACGGAAATCAGGCTTTTCCCTGTAATCCGTTTCATTATCAGAATGGATCTAACGTGGATTTGAGGCATTTTTGGCCTTTTCTATCAGATCGTGCATTTTTTTTTTGCACATTTTTCTCCGCCAATTGCAAAAATCCTTTAAGTATAACGGAATTAAAACGCATTTATGTAATTCGTTTCATTTCAGAATGGCTTCTAACGTGTTTTTTAGGCATTTTTGGTTTTTTTTTAAGGATCGATGCATTTCTTTTTTTGCACTCTTTTCTGTGCAATTGCTAAATCTTAATATAATGGAAAAATCAGCGCATTAACTGTAATCCGTTTCATTATTAGATGGCTCTAAAGTGTTATTTTAGGCAATATTTGGCTTTGTTTCAGGATATGCTTTATTTTTTTTTTTTGCACTAATTTTTTCTTGCATTGCTAAATCCTTTAATATAACGGAACACAGCGCATTTAACTTGTAATCCGTGTCATTTATCAGAATGGCTCTAAAGTGTTTTTTAGGCATTTTTGGCATTTTTTTTCAAGATCGTGCAATTTATTTTTTTGCACATTTTTTCTCGCAATTGCTAATCCTTTAATATAAAACGGAAATCCGCGCATTTAACTGTAATCCGTTTCATTATCAGAAAAGGCTCTTATCGTGTATTTTAGGCTTTTTTTTGTGTTTGTTCAGTATCGTGCATTTTTTTGACCTTTTTTTTCGGAATTGCTAAATCTTTTTTTATAACGGAAATCAGCGCGTTTAACTGTAATCCGTTTCATTATCAGAATGGCTCTTACGTTGGGTATTTTAGGCATTTTTGGCTTTTTTTTCAGGATCGTGCATTTTTTTTTCCCCCTTTTTTCTCGCAATTGCTAAATCCCTTAATATAACGGAAATCAGCGCATATAACTGTAATCCGTTTCATTATCATAATGGCTCTAACGTGTATTTTAGGCATTTTTGGCTTTTTTTCAGGATCATGCATTTTTTTATGCACCTTTTTTCTCGCAATTGCTAAATCCTTTAATATAACGGAAATCAGCGCATTTAACTGTAATCCGTTTCATTATCAGAATGGCTTAACGTGTATTTTAGGCATTTTTGGCCGTTTTTTCAGGATCGTGCATTTTTCTTTTTTTGCTCCTTTTTTCTCGCTATGCTAATCCTTTAATTTTAACGGAATTCAGCGCATTGAACTGTAATTCCGTTCATTATCAAGAAATGGGCTCTCACATGTATTTAGGATTTTTGGCGGTTTTTTCAGGATCGTGCATTTTTTTTTGCTCCTATTTTTCTCGCAATTGCTATATCCTTTAACTTTTACGGAAATCAGCGCAATTAACTGTAATCCGTTTCAATATCAGAATAGCTCTAACGTGTATTTTAGGCATTTTTGGCTTTTTTTAGCATCGTGCATTTTTTTTTTTTGCACCTTTTTTCTCGCAAATTGCTAAACCCTTTTAAAATATAAACGGAAATCAGCGCATTTGTAACTGTAATCGTTTCATTATTCAGATGGCTCTAACGTGTTTTTTAAGGCCTTGTTTGGCGTTTTTTTCATGATCGCGCATTTTTTTTTTTTACACCTTTTTTATCACAATTGCTAAATCCTTTAATATAACGGAAATCAGGCGCAATTTAAATGTAATCCGTTTTGTAGTAGTGAGGGACGCCACTATACACGTGGCGAATTGGCGTAGGCCGTGATTACCAAATAGACGTCTGCCTACCACTGAATGTAGTGTTGCAGATATACTTAATGACCAGTGCAAATGGCTCAATGCAAATGCGTATAAATTTGGAGAATGTGTGATGATGAGTATATGCATAGATTTTAGCCGCTTGCACGTCACTTTCCTTTGCTGCCACCACCCAGTATACGTCTTGGACGGTATGTGCTGTGTGGGGGTGATTTGTAAGAATCGTGTGCAAGGTGAGAGTAAGGGAAAAAACAGGAGTGTGGGCGTGGATGTATGTGTGTATATTATGCAGTGTATGAAAGTGGTTGGTAGCGGTGCGGAACCGAGGGGGCGTGGTGGTGTGTATGAGATGTGTGAATGTTTGGAAACGAATAACTGTACGAATGTGTGAGTGAGTAAAACATGTTGAGAGATGCGTGCTTAAACCCCCGATCGAGAGTACTAATTTATTCATATATGTGCGAGTCTTCGTGTAATCAACGTGTAGCTGGAGATTTTTACCATCGGTAAATTGTAATCATAGAGTCCATCATCTGAGGCGACTTCAACTCTCAGTAAGTAGTAATCCAAACCTTTAAAAACAATGAAAACCCGCCTTCCAGCTAAGTACATAACAAAAAAAAAAACCCTACACCCAATGATCTACTACAACTCCCCCGTCGCCCCACCAAGTTTACTTTTTAATAATTTATAATTCAATAGGCCAGTAGTATAAAATCGCTTCATTCACTTATACTGGTGCATAGATTTAATTGATTATTATTTTAACGGTAATAGGCTGAACCTGCCTGTATTATCTAGATGAGTTGTATTATTCATAATATTGTGAATATTTTTTCTTTTCTCCAGATTACAGAATTCAAGTTAATCTTTATATTCGGATAAAATATTTGAATTATTTCTCTTCAGTGGAAAGCTGAAATTTGATCTTCTTCGTTTCAAATTCAATATTCAGAATAATACTTTTTTTTTCTGTTTTAGTAAAGTATTCGTATCCTCTTTTCAGCCAAAGTATCCACAATGAGAAAACAAAATTAAAATGCTTTAAAATGCATATACAAAACTTTAAAAATAATAATCATTCACTCGGTATTTAAAACATATGATTCAGAAAACCACTTCAAAGGTTAATTTCGTTTATTATGTGCAGAAATACCGTAATCATTAAATAACAGAATATTTGAACATAAATGTTAAAAATAAATGAACTTTATAGTTGTTGGCCTTTGCTCAACAGACGTTTCACTTTTTAGACACAGTTCAAGATGTGACATATATATACTTAGAAATATCGATGGTATACAATACAGTAGCAAAAGGGACCTTAACTAAACACTATAAAAATAGATAGATAGCGAAACGAATAAAGCTTAGAATCGGGGGTGATGTTCCCCAAGAAAAATAATCTAAAATGGATGTGGAGGCGGAAATACGGAATGATACTAGGCAATATTCTAATGAATGAATATAGTTTAACTTAATAATTGTACTTAGAATAACTGAGTATAGGGGAAAGCAGTTATAAACAATTAAAGAAACGAATTATAGTTGACTACTATAAATGAAATATGGGCGAATTGACGCAGTCACATAGATTGACACCACAATATATAGTGTTCTGCAAGGAATTTAGTACGAATTAAAGTAGAAAAAAGGCACTTTGTCGATGATATACATGGCGCTTAATTTTGATGCATAATCACCACTCTCGACATGAATTTCACAACTGTTACACGACCAATAACTTTATCTTGGTTGCTGGACGAGATGGAAAAATCAAGCCAGGGTACTCGAGAGAGAGTACAGAGTTTTGACAAGACTAGGTGTTGTAACAAACGGCTGGGAGCGGGGCTCGCTGGAAGCCCACGTGGCAGCTCTTATATACAGAGCTTTCGAGTTATCTTTAAATATACGTAAAGCGTAAAATAAACAAGTATAATAACTAAAATGAAATACTGTCTTAAAATGGATATTAGTGAAACTATACAAAATGACTCTTAAAACGCAGAGGTAAAAGAATTAACGAAATAAAAAACAAAACCGAATTGATAAACAAAAGTTTGTCGGGAATAAAATACGCTAAAAAGGCCGTTAAAGCTCTTAAAAATGAAAAAATAGTAAAAATTGCAAAACCGATGTTAAAAGTCTAAAGATGTGCTGGCTTTAAGGAAACAACCTCAGACCTTCTTTATGCAATAAAGCTGGTATGTTCTGTGTACAAAAGATTAGTATGGACAGTGTCATCACACAAAATATTATCCTAGCATTTGAAATGAAAACTCCTTACATCCTAAAAAACATTGATAAAATTTAAAAGATTTGACGATGCGGCGCGGTCAACGCGATTTACGTCGTAGAAGAGCCGATAGAGTGCAGCGAATGATTATGGTGGATTGGGCAACTGCAACTAATGTTTATATTCATCTTTTCAGGCAGGGGATGCTGGAATGGACTGATATCGTTTCCAGGTTGATAAGCATCACTTGTCTTGCGCTACGTCGACCGGAAGCAGCGACGAGATGCTGAGCCGGCGCCAGAGTTTCGTATCTAACGGCACTCGATGGTCGCCAAAGGGTTGCCAGGGGTCACTGTGGTTTCAATATTGCTACCTCGCTCAAGAAAGTTCCTGCAAGTCATGGCCGTTCAATTTCAATCTTATTGAGGGCAGGGCGCACCTTTATGTAACGAATAAGCGAGGGCGATTGCGCATGGACGGCGCGTCGCCGCGACAACTCCTCACCACGGTCGTCGGGGTAAATGAAGGGTAAGCTGGTGAAAGGAATAGCGGTGAGAACGGCCAGCCTGGTGCCAATTTTTGTGCTTGGACTAGCGTCTCGGCCTATTGCCCTGGCGTGAAGGAATACAGTATGATATTAGGGTTTACAAGATGGTCATATGCATAATTAACGTGGTATAACAAAACAATACAGTGCCACGGACCCTAAGAGAAAGGAACGCCGAAAAAATCACCCAAAAATATTCATAAATTAAACAGAACACCAAAGGCTCGAGAACTCGCTCGTACGTTTGATGAGGGTTGCAATATTTACTCCTGCCGTACCTGGATCCTCTTTCACTTCCTGGATCTGATTGCGAAGATATCGTCATCTTCGTGGCGGTATGGGTCATCGGGGCATTAGATTGAACCTCAGCATCGTGCAATAAAGGCGCGAAGTCGATTAGCGTGCTCTTCATATCTCGAGTCGGTCATCTGGGTGTTGGAGACGTAGGATGCCGGTCCTATCTTATGAGAACTCTCTCGGGACCGATCCATTGAGGCGCGAGAGCAAGATTCACCATTGTTTGTGTGTGCCACGTAGTAATACTGTCACCTTCCTTAAAACTCATTGCTTCGGCGAGCTCGACGATTGTAGTCAGCAGCCCATCTTTCCCTTGCATGTCTCGTCGATGAGAAGGGCCTGTATTACGTGCCGGTC
Source organism: Penaeus japonicus (assembly GCF_977035675.1). Lineage (NCBI taxonomy): Eukaryota > Metazoa > Arthropoda > Malacostraca > Decapoda > Penaeidae > Penaeus > Penaeus japonicus. The sequence continues at coordinate 755,967 of NW_028234414.1, read as the reverse complement.
TCCAAGTTCTGACGAAATACTGGGCCTCCATCCTCGTCCACTTCTTGCAAATTGTACCAACGATGGAAAGAAGAGATCTCGACGGTAAGAAGGTATAACGGAGTGTCACCTACAATGCGATGGCAACGAAGTGTTAAGTGCAAACGGACGTTGGGCAGGCAGATCATCCCAATCCTATGGATGGTCATATGAAGTGTAGCGAGAGCATCTTTCACACTTCTCTGTTGACTTCTCTCTTCTCATACCTATTAGCCAGGGGTGGTATGCGTAGAATACATCGTTCTAGTCTTCATAATTTCGCACCCTCTGAAATAACGTATTTTTAATTCTCGGCCGTTAATCTGTAAGAGTACTTTGGGCGGCCGAAATAAAGTGATAAATTGTTTATTAAAAGCATCAGCTACAACCTCTGCATCTTAGATAATAGCGGATCATATTGATCAAACTGGTGGGAAAATGGTCCACTATGACCAGCAAAATCTATTAACCTTTATCCGAATACAGATCCAACAAATCGGCAGAAACACCCGTTCCAAGGGAGCACTTACATCAAGGCTTATGCTGAAGCATAGCACGGCCTAGCTAACCCTTTCGTTGGTTGACATGCTGCACAAGACATAGTATCGTCTTGTCTAAGCTAACATTCCAGGAAAATAGTATCGATCTCGGTAGACGACAGTATGTACAGAAAGATACTGGGTGTGCAGCTGTTGGATATTATGAGCATACTCTAGGGCGTGTTCGCTTAGACTCCTAGGTATCACTAACAGACAAATCAGACGCTCTGGAAGCGTTCTAAGATGATACAAATGCATCGTCCCTTAACTCAAATTGACATGAGGCAACGGAAGTGTCTCTGGGGAGCCTCTCTTCAGATAGTGTACACTATCAATTACTAACAAGGGGTCCCTGCGCTGTTCTGCGCCACTCTTGAGGATCCAAAAAGGGATTAGATTCCTGTAATTAATGGGATTATCATTCATACTTATAGAGATCTGGGACGTTATGAGCACGCCCCGGTTGTAACTAAGGTCATAATCCATAAAACGAGAGCTCGTGACTCCAACGGTCATCCGCGCAGGAGCTTGTGGGCTGCTTAAACACCAGATTCCAAAAGGCCTAATGAATCAGTGAATATCAAGAAACTTGAGACATAAACCATATGGGTGGAAATGATCGTACCGCCCTCCCACCTCGGCAAGAGCCTCGAAATCAAACTGTGGCGTAATTTTTCTGCATCACGGGTGCTTTCTCGAAAAATACGCTTACAGCATGAGGGGTGGTCGTCATCCGCTTTCTGGATTAGACATGCACCAATTGCGACTCCAGAGGCATCTGTATGGACTCAAAACTACGGGGAATGTCTGGCTTTCCTCAAGCAAGGAGCGATGGTTCAACGCTTTCTTTAAAGTCTCAACGATCCTGTTCACTTTCCTTCCAACGAAATGTATAATCTTTTCGAAGTAGGTGGGTGAGGGGAGCTGCTGACTTGAGTTATTGTGGATGGAATTTGCTTCCTAAATATATCTGTAGCACCCAAAAACTGCCTAACCTGACGGTGGGGTTCTTGAATGATGACATTTTTGATATCGATCTGACTTTCTCCGGGGTCTGGCAAGAATACCTTTGGGTGATTTTACCACGTGACCCAAGAAGATAAATGTTGTCGATGCCAAAACGTCTACTTTGCCACATTCAGTCGGAAATCCCGCCGGTGGACAAAAGGTCCAATTACCTCATCTAGGTGTTCAGGTGCTCTCGAAGGAATTAGAATTAAATCACTACGTCATCTAGGTATTGCCAAAGCATGCTTACCTAAATATTGGATTCAAGACGGCGGAAATGGCACGCTGGGGAAAGTGACGGAGCCGTAGTAAGCACATAGGCCATGCGCTTAAATTGAAACATGCGAGCTCCGTCGTGAATGCCGTCTTCGGACGGGTCTCGGGCGCGACTTCTATGTCCAATATGCCGATGAGCTTCAGCAAGGTTACCATGGGTTCCCGCGAGTTATTATCGCTGATCCATCCTGGGGAATAGGTTAGTATCATTAGTAGTGAATTTTATTCAGATGGCGATAATCAAACAGAATCTGGTTGAACCATCTTTATTCGACTAAAAACAAACGGGTGTATGAAGCCAAGGAGAGGTGGATGCGCAAGAATGCGTTCTTTTACATTTGGTCGCACTCTGTACGTATGTGAGCTCGTGTTGCTTTCAGGCAATCTCCATGCTTAGTTCTAATGGGAAGATCTGTGGTAGTATGGTATATATGATGCTGTAGAGGAGGTAAGACTCCATTCGGTGCGTTAGCATCAAAAAGTGCAGTGTATTTCTCCAATAAGTGCAAGATTCAACCTCGTCCTGAATGGACGAAAGATGGTCTCATTCAGCTCGTGGATCTCATCATTGGGTCACCATCCTTTCCATAGTAGACACTTCATACGAGCACTGTGGGAAAACGTCAAAGTCATTCTGAAGATAGCCAAAATCACTAAGCAAAAAGGAGTAATCAGATCATCTTCAAAATCAGTATAGTCAACATTGGAGGATTGCTTCCTCTGCACCACGCATCTGGGTGAATCTGTTTGGTACCTAAATTGTCATTTCGATCTTGTAGAGGGGTGCGCTCGGGTATGAGAAGTGAAAAATTCTGATACGGGAGAACAAATGGGCCAACCTGAAACCTTGCTCAGAACAAACTGGAGTCCCATGATTCTTTGAACCACCCAAGACATTAGGCATCGTCCTACTGCTATGAGCACAACACTGTGTGGTATTAATAAAAAAAAAAAAAATTACCTGCGCTGTCCTTCCCACGATTTCTGCAGAGTACGGAAGCATCTGTTGAATCGCAAGGGATGAATAGACCGGCCTTCGGAGGGCATGTGATCGTATGAGCGCATTCTGCTGCCAAGGCCCTCGGATTGCCCCCGGCGTCACATCGACGGCACGTAAATAGGCAGGCGGTAGCGAGGCAGGATATCATGCCTAGGGAAGCAGTGTCGGTGTAGTAACCGGTTAGCTTTAACCCTTGTTAAAAGAGAGTTAGCTGTGAGCAGGTGAGTGATTATTAATGAGACGAAAAATTGAACCGGCGGATAAAGTCTATGCAATTAAACATGTTCCCGGGAAGTTAACATCATCTTCACAACATAACCTGGTGACGGCACCTTACCGATCTGAGATTTGGAAATTAGCATCGTTTACCTCCCTTGTTTGAAAAAAATGGTACCAATTGCAGCACTCGCAGCGGTCTCTCTGACGGTTTTTGCGAGCTGAATTAGGAAATTGTTTTAGAAAAAGACTTTTGATTAGAGTGACTTCAATACCACTATCAATGAAACAGAACCGTTTTGGTTTTATTAACTTGAAGCTTTCCCACCAAAGGTCGTTCCAGTTTTGAACTTTTCTGAGTTGGAGCTGATTGTGTCACTTACTGGCTTAGGATTATGTGGGTGATCGGTTTGTGTTCGCAACGATGTTTGAGCGTCGGTGTTGACTTTGCTTGCGGCACTCGATGCCTCGAAAAAACAATTTGAAGCTAAATGACCTTGTTCTGTTGCATCTTATGCAACGTACAGTGCTCGTTGGGCGGCCCGACATTCAGAGTATCATGAGATGTCGATCCTATGAAAATTACAATATGAGAAGGAGATACTGATTGTTGGCTAGGGGTAGGTAAAATTCCTATTACCTGAAATTGATAAGCTCGCTCCCTGGAAACCGAAGTAGTTTTCTCCTTGAAGTAGGAAGAGAAAGAAGTCGAGCACTGCCATATCAAAGTGACAGGGGTTGCTCAACTTTTCCAGCTTTGCATCGATAAAGCGAGATTTTTGGGCTGCTTCTACTAGTGTATACAAGGGATTGTCTTCGTGAGTATAGCTTTTCACGGAGCCTGTGGGTAACCTTCGTGAAATGTACGCCTCATTAGATCATCTGGGGGGCCTATTTCTGAGGTATAATCCCTTATCCTTGGCTTACAACCGTTTCAATGGACAAGGAGAAATCTCGGGGGTCAGAGCACCAAGAGTATAAACTATTTAAATGCTTAGGAAATTGTAGAGGAACACGTGCCACGCAACTTAGCGCTTAAGACTTATTTGAATTCTACCGGAAGAAAATGTGATCAAAGATGGCTGAAGTACAATTGCATCGCTGCCCCACGACAAATAGTGCGTGCGCCGCTCGAATCTACACTGTTATTGGTGCATATGGATGTGCATTTTCTACCATGAGCAACAGGTTTCGTAATTCTTGGTTTCTAACGGGAGTGGTTAGCGAGGCTGGATTACTGGATTTAAAATGAGGAGGAATTGATAACGAATGTTACAAGCTCTGACCTTGATAAAGAATCAGATGGAGTAGAGGCAGACGAATATTGTGATTCTGAACTTGTGCTAGCACCTTACAGTTAATTAGCCTAGATAGGACAAAAGTTTCGTACACTGGCTCTTGGACAGCGAGAAATTCGTCGGAGGGCTCGCTACTTCTGTGACAATTCTTCATACATGGATTAACCCTATTGTACCCCTTTGTGCTCCATCTATCAATGTATATCCTTGTAGCGGTTCGTCGGATTGCTACCTGACGAGTCCAAATGTTCATCTGTGTCTGGTTGCCTGTTCCTGGTCCGCTTACCACATTTTCAAGTTATTGATATGAATTTAAAGATTCGCGATCGGTTTTTGCTACAAAACTACTGACACCACTCGTCTCTTCGACCCTAATTAATTGATATGAATTAGGAGGTAACCACTAATCGCATCCAACGCTGGACACAAATTATCTGGTGGTGTAGTGCGGGTCGCCCTATACCGTGGCGTATAGGCGTAGTGCGTTGAATACCAAATAGACGTCCTGCCTACCACTGAATGAATGTAGTGTGCAGATAACTTAATGACAGTGCAATGGCTCAATGCAAAATGAGTATAATATGGAGATGTGTGATGATGAGTATATGATAGAATTAGCCGCTTGGCACGTCACTCTTCCTTTGCTGCACCACACTGTTATAGTCTGGAACGGCATTGTGTGTGTTGTGGGGGTTGTAAAAGAATCGTGTTGCAAGAGTGTGTAAGGGAAACAAGGAGTGTGGGGTGGTGCTTGTTGTGTGTTAATATGCGTGTATGAAAGTGGTTTTGGTAGCGTGCGAACGAGGGGGCGTGGCGGTGGGGTATGAGATGTGTGATTATGATCGAATACTGAACGTATGTGTGAGTGAGTAATAACAGTTGAGAGACTGCGTGGCTTAACCGACTCGATGGTGTACTTAATTATTCTATATGTGCGAGTCTTCAGAGTAATCAACATGTAGCTGGAGATTTAACCATAGGTAAATAGTAATCCTAGAGTCCTCATCTGAGGCGACTTCAAAACTCTCAGGTAAGTTTGTAATCCAAACCTTTAAAAAAACATGCGAAACCAGCTTACAGCGCTAAGTACATAGTTTATTCTGTGACCAGTTTCTTTTTAAAAAATTTATAAATCAAAGGCCAGGAGTTTACCCATCGCATCATTCACATTTACTGGTGCAATGATTTGATTGATATTTATTTTATAGGTTCATGCTCAAGTCCTGCCAGCTAGTATAAAGATGAGTTTGTATTATTATACTATTGTTAATTATTTTTTCTTTTCCAGATACCAGAATTTCAAGTTAATCGCTTTATATTCGGATAATATAAATATTTGATTAATCTCTTCAGATGGAAAGCTGAAATTGATCTCTTCGTTTCAATTACATATTCAGTTTAATACTTTTTTTTTCCAGTTTTAAGGTAAAGTATTTCGTATCTCCTTCAGCCAAAGTATCCACAATGTAGAAACAAATTAAAATGATTTAAAATAATATACAAATTTAAAATAATATTCATTCACTCGGTATTTATAAAAATATGATTCAGAAACACTTCACAGGTAATTAGTTTATTTATGTGCAGAAATTACGAATCATTAAATACAGAATAATTGACATTAATGTAAAAATAAATGAAATTTATTGCTTGTTGGCCTTGATCACAGAAGTTCACTCTTAGACACCGTTCAAGATGTGGTACATATATATACATAGAATATCCGATGGTATACAATCAGTAGCAAAAGGGACCTTAACTAACACAATTAAAAATAGTTAGATGCGAAACGAATCCACTTAGAAATCGGGTTGATGTTCGCAATAAAATTAATCTAAATTGGATGTGAGGCGGAAATACCGGAATGATTCTAGGCAATATCCTAAAGACTTGAATTATAGATTAACTTAATAATTGTTACTAAAATAACTGCGTATAGGGGCAAGCAGTTTAAATACAATAAAAGAAACGAATTATTAGCTTGACTGATATAATGAATATGGCCGGATTGAGCAGTACATGATGACACACACATTATAGTTTTTGGCAGAATTTAGTCACGAATAAAAGTAATAAAAGGCACTTTGGATATGTTATCCTGGCGTTTAATTTTGATGCAATATCACCACTCTCGGACCTGAATTTCACAACTGTACACGACCATAAATTTTTCTGGTTGCGGGGACGAGATGGAAAAATCAGCCAGGGTACGCGAAGGAGAGAGAACAGAGCTTCAGACATGAACAAGCGTGTTGAAACAAAGGCTGGAAGCGGCTCCGCTGGAAGCCCACGTGGCAGCTCTTATATACAGAGGCTTCGAGTTATCTTAATATACTACGTAAAGGTAATAAAAACGTAAAAATAACTAAAAATGGAAATACTGTTCTTAAAATGGGAATTATGTGAAAATAAAAATGACTAATTTAAAACGCGAGAGAGAGGGTAAAGAATTAACGAAATAAAACATAACCGAATGTAATCAAAAAATGTCGGAATTAAATACGCTAAAAGGCCGCGTAAAAGACCTTCTTAAAACTGAAAATTTAAGTAAAAAATTGCAAACGATTAACGTCAAATAGATGCTGCGGTAAGAAACAACACTCGACTTCTTTATGCAAATTAAAACTGGAATGTATCTGTGTACAAAAGATTTACGTATTGCAGTTGTCTCAACACAAATATATATCCTAGCATTTGAAATGAAAACCTTACATCCCTTTTCCTAATAACATGATAAACATTTAAAAAGTGATCGAAGCGGCGGCGACTCAACGCGATTTTACGTCGTAGAAGAGCAGATAGAAGTGCAGCGAATGATTCTGGTGGCCTCTGGCAACTGCAAAATAATGTTTTTATTCATCTTTTCAGGCAAGGGGGATGCTTGAATGGCCTGATGATATCGTTCCAGGGTTGATAAGGCATCCAACTTGTCATGCTGCTACGTCGACCGGAAAGCCTGCGAGAGGATGAAAGCGGCGCCAGAGTCGTTATCTAACGGCACTCGATGTCGCCAAAGGGGTTGCCAGGGTCTCACTGGTGTTTCAATTGTGATTCCTCGTCAAGATACGTTCCTGCAAAGTCATGGGTTTCATTTTCAATATTAATTGGGCTGGGCGCAACTTTTATGTAACGTAAGCGTAGGGCGATTGGCATGGACGGCGCCGTTCGACCGCGACACGTTTCATTATCAAAATGGCATCTAACGGCGTATTTTAGGAATTTTTGGCAGTCAGTTTTTTCAGGATCGTGCATTTTTTTTTTTTTGGCAACTTTTTTTCCAATTGCTTAAATCCCTTTAATATAACGGAAATCAGCGCATTTATACTCTAATCCATTTCATTTCAGAATTAGCTCTATCGGGGGATTTTAGGCATTTTTGGCTTTTTTTCAGGATCGGTGCATTTTTTTTCTTGCACCATTTTTTCTCGCAATTGGTAAAATCCTTTATATAACGGAAAATCAGAGCATTTAACTGTTATCCGTTTTCGTTTTCAGATTGGCTCTATCGTGTATTTGTTGCATTTTGGGCTTTTTTCAGAATCGTGCATTTTTTTTTTCCACCTTTTTTCTCCGCAATTGTAATCCTTTAATATAACGGAAATCAGCGCATTTAACTGTAATCCGTGTCATTATCAGAATGGCCGCACGTGTATTTAGGCCTTGTTTGGCGTTTTTCAGGATCGTGCATTTTTTGTTTTGCACCTTTTTTCTCGCAATTGCTAATCCTTTAATATAACGGAAATCAGGCATTTAACTGATATATCCGTTTCATTATCAGAAAGGCTTTAACGTGTATTTTAGGCATTTTTGGCTTTTTTTCATGTTCGTGCATTTTTTTTTTTTTTAGCACTTTTATTCTCGCAATTGCTAAATCCTTTAATATAACGGAAATCAGCGCATTTAACTGTAATCCGTTTCATTATCAGAATGGCTCTAACGTGTATTTTAGGCATTTTTTACTTTTTTACAGGATCGTGCATTTTTTTATTTTTTGCACCTTTTTTCTCGCAATTGCTAAATCCTTTAATATAACGGAATTCAACGCATTTAACTGTAATCCGTTTCATTATCAGAATGGCTCTAACGTGTATTTTAGGCATTTTTGGCTTTTTTTAAGGATCGTGCATTTTTTTTTTTGCACCTCTTTTCTCGCAATTGCTAAATCCTTTAATATAATGGAAATCAGCGCATTTAACTGTAATCCGTTTCATTATCAGAATGCCTCTAACGTGTATTTTAGGGATTTTTGGTTTTTTTCAGGATAGTGCATTTTTTTTTTTCTTGCACCTTTTTTCAGGCAATTGCTAAATCCTTTAATATAACGGAAATCAGCGCATTTCATTATCAGAAGG
>NW_028234414.1:718038-723038 GCF_977035675.1 Penaeus japonicus | reverse complement strand
AGTTACCAACCCGAATGGTAGCCTGCAGAACTCCATTAAACCTTTGTGTGTTGGAAAAGCTGTCAGGGGCTTAGATCTTTCAGAGAGTGGAATCTGATAATAAGCCTTTGTCAAGTCTAGCTCGGAGAAATATACAGCACCATTAAACTTATGGAGATCATCATCTTTTATTTTACAGGCGGGTTCAGCATGAAAAGCTGTGACAGAGTTAAGGCTTCTATAATCTATAGCCATTCGATACGTACCATCGGATTTCCGTACCATTACCACGGGGGAACAATGAGGAGACGATGATAACCTAATGATTCCTTGCTTATGTAGTTGATCTACCTCTTCCTCAAAAGGTGATTGCAGATGAAGGGGTATAGGATATATCTTAGGCTTCGGGCGCTCGGTAGTATTGAGGGTGATGTCATGCTCAATAAGAGATGTACAACCTGGAGTTTCCGAAAACATCTGAAAAATCTTTTATCAGATTATGGATGTCACACTGCTGATCTTGGGATAGTTCTGAACTAATTTCCGCACATGAAATGTCATTAGATCGTAAGGAATCTTCTCTACCATCAGGTGTAACAGGATACTCATCGCTTTCTACATCTACCATACATGACTGAGCAACATCAAGCATACCTGGACAGCTATGTGGATATTCGACTTCGTCTATTACCTGTGCCAGAGAAACGTTAGCTCGTCTGTGATACCTTTTTAGAAGATTTGCATGATAAAGTTTGGGCTGTCCATTTTCCTTTATCAAATAGTTGACCTTATTCCTCCTCTCCATCACGATATGTGGACCACTCCAAGTCATCAGAAGTTTATTAGCAGTATCCGGCAAGAGTACCAACACTTCGTCACCTGGATTAAAAGAACGATCTTGGGACTTAATATCAAAATAAGATCTATACCTTGTGGAGCTGATGTCAGCATTACGAGCTGCTATCTTCGCACACTCCTCAAGCTTATCACTGAGCTCTATCACATACTGGAAGGAAGATCTCTCGTCATCTTTGATGCTCTTGTCCTCCCACAGATCTCTCAACACTGTTAGAGGACCTCGAACTGCACGACCATACAGGAGTTCGAAGGCAGAAAATCCTGTTCTGTCACTCGGAATTTCTCTGAGGGCAAATAAAGTAGGAATAAGATACCGGTGCCAATCCCTTGGTTTGTCCACACACAATTTTCGAAGCGAGGCTTTCAGTGTACAATGAAACCTTTCAACCCTACCATTTCCACTGGGGTGATATGGAGTAGTGAAAAGAGGTTTGATACCCAATAATTTGTGAAGTTCACCCATTAATTGTGAAGTGAACTGTGTGCCTCTCTCAGAAAGAATTTCTCTGGGGACACCTACCCTGGAAAATATTACTAATGACGCTTCCGCAACAGATACTGAGTCGATCTCTCTCAAGGGAATTGCTTCAGGGAAGCCTGTGGCAAAGTCTATAAGGGTTAGAATATACTTGTGACCATCCTCAGAGGGAGGACTTAGTGGACCCACTATATCTATGGCAACACGAGAAAAAGGCTCCGTCATTATAGGCACTGGCTTAAGGGGAACGGGTTTCACTCTCCCTTTGTGTGACATTCTTTGACATTTATCACAAGACCGACAAAAATCCCGCACATCACATCCCATACCTGGCCAATAAAAATGATCTGTTATCCTTCTCAAGGTCTTGCGATGTGAAAAATGGCCGGCAAGAGGAGACTCATGAGCTACAGACGTTACTATTGCTCTGCAGTCAGAAGGCACCACTACAGTTTTCCGCTGTAGAAGAAATTTTCAATTTAATAACAGAAAAAAAAATGAAACATACTTTGTTGTAATTGAAATTATTCACACACACACACACACACATATATATATGTATATATATATATATATATATATATATATATATATATATATATATATGTGTGTGTGTGTGTGTGTGTGTGTGTGTGTGTGTGTGTGTGTGTGTGTGTGAGTGTGAGTGTGTGTGTGTATTGTGATATATATATACATATATATACATATATATATACATACATATATACACACACACACATATATATATATATATATATATATATATATATATATATATATATATATATATATATATATATATATATATATATATATATATATATACATATGCATATACATACACACACATTATTGCCGAGGTATTTGATGGGTCAATATGAGGACGACTGATACCACAGTGTAGAACTCACTCTCTAATTTATTGAAAGCGGTCAAAACCTGTAAACAAGTACATTGTCACAATGAATAAAGTACTTGAAGCTTAAGAACAATACAATCACTGGTTCCATCCTGGCAGGTTACATTGTAATCCATACATCTATAAAGATTAATATATCACTTATACACTGTCAATTTAGTAATAGCGATTATACATACACTTAGCGGAACTAGTCGACTCTCCCAATTACTAAGTGTCGTCACGATGGTGTCTACGCCTTGACTGTCGTGTGTGTGTCTAGACTACAAGTGTGTCTATAGAACAAGGGTCTCGAGTGGTTTTTACTTGTTTATAATCACGGTCAGGCCAAAAAACGACCTGGCCTATGTTGTCATTGCTGAGGTGTCAGCGCCGGCGATGACAGCCGCGAGATACCTCTCCGGACATGTTATTTTGCCGTGGTCTCCGCGGCGATTTCTTCCTGTTCTTCTTTTCTTTCTCCTTCCTTTCCCTCTCTACCTACAGTTAGGGGTAATACACACACACATACACACACTCACACTCACACACACACACACATATGACACATATAATATTGACGTTTTCTTAGAAATTTCTGGTCGATTTGGGAAAGAATAAAAAATCTATATTTCACAATTTTATTTTATTTTTCTTAATGCTGTTATGATATAACTGAAGAACTGATCATTAGCTATCATTGGCCTCATTATCCATGTACCACGATCTTCCTCATTACACACGCTTGTAATAAGTATTAGAGAAACGGAAAGACTCTTGTATGCAATATGTTATGCATTTTTCATCTGCATGCGTCACTCTGAGGGAAACGCTATGCTGCAATGGCTGCAAAAGACGGGTTGATGGAACAGTGAAATGGACAGGAAAATGAAGACAAATGTGCACGAAATCCAAATAACGGCATAGTTACAGAAATATTGCACATGAACCAGTGTTGCTCCACAGACCATATATATATATACATTTTATTTTTCCATTCAGATTTTTATCATGTGAAGTTATGTATTTGATAAAGCAAATGTAGTTACTTTTCTGTAGATGAACTGATAAATTCACTGAATCGCTTACGAAACACATCTGCCTGTAAACCCATTCCCTGAGACATGAGTTCGCTTCTATTTCAAGGAAACCGTTCATATCTGAGGGTACCTTTGTTACTCAGATAAACATTTTATGATTGCACATAGCATTACTATTACTCTTTGTATTTATCGATGTGATTGTCAAATCGTACCAGAAATAATGTTCAATGATTAGCGGACAAAGGAAAGAGTGAAAGATGAGTTGCAAACTCGATGGGAAGTGTATAAACCTTCAACTTTAAGTGAAAGACAATAACTTCAGTAGAGCTGTTGCATCACACACTTCATGCAGGGGAAATAAACAACATAAGAATCTAAGCGTTCCCCTTAAGCTTTCTCTCCATTCGCCTTGGTTTGTATGGTACACATAGCTGTAAGACTTCGTTTGATAAAGATATCAGCATATCATTGATGATAAAGAATGGACGTAATCCAGATGGGTCGGCCTCGAAGTGGTCCTTGGTAGTCAGGTAAGTCGAAGATCATCACATAGTCACCACCTGGAAATACAGATTTATGCTCACACATAGCATACGTAGTTTATATATATGTATATGTATATAGATATATACATATGAGGATAATTACAGCAATTATACTCACACACGGGCATGTACATATAAATGCATTATGCAATATAGATAAGTAAATATATCTATATCTATCTATACACACACAGATTGTATTTGTGTGTATGTGTAAACTTAGGTATGTATGATTTATACACCAAAGATCAGAAACAAGCATCATATGGCTTACTACAGTGAAGACAGTGTCACTGAGGGCAGAGAAACGAGTGCTGGCTGCTCTGCATGAATATCGAGTGCGTCCCTGTGCACTCAGCCGCCGCACCACCAGGTCGCCGTTACCTGAGATCTAAATGAAAAATCTTGAGATTATAATATAGAACTATAAAATACTTGTTTATATAATGAACCGATAATTCGACAGGTCATTTTCCGATACCAAGCTCTTTAGTAACAAAAAGCACTATAGCACTATAGACATTTATTATCATAATGTTTGAGCTCTACTGGACAGTGGAATATTCAAAACAGATCTTGGAATTACTTGATAACTGGCGTCATTAGAGATCCCCTTGTCATTGAGGTACCATTCCTGAGTGACGTTGTGGCCCTGCACTCGGCAAGGCAGCGTCACAGAGTCTCCTACATGTCCCATGGCCGCGGGGGAGTGTTGGTAGATGCGAGGTAGAGCGTTGACGAGGGCGCCCAGGCGGCACGTAGGACCTTCCTCCAAAGCTGCACTGCTGTCGCCTGTTCTCACACCAAGGGATGGAATTGTTATTTCCATTGCGATATTGTATCTCAGTTTTGCAATACAAATATTGCAAAAGTAATGCATAAAAAATGTAACTGAATAGTGCATTAATTTAACATAGCAGAGGACTTACCTACGATGACTACAGTAAAGTGACGTGAGTAGGACCTCTGGCTTCGTGGAGTCTTCACTTCTAACTTGTATGTCGCCTGCATTAGAAATTTGTATCAATGTAGGTGTACAGGTAATCATATAACTTTAAGTAAGCTTAAGACGATTCTATTTTCAATACCAACAGACCTGGTGCTGGTCCGAAACGCAGTCCAAATACACGACGGAGGAGATCTGCAGGACGGAGGCGGAGGTGGACGCCGTCGAAGACAGCTCCTCCAGACCCAGCATG
>NW_028234414.1:710538-713038 GCF_977035675.1 Penaeus japonicus | reverse complement strand
ATATCTATCTACCTATATATAGATATATATACACAGACAAACAAACAAGGGGATAAGCCTGTCCTGCAATAACGGTAGGTGTCAAAACAAACAAAATTACAACAAATTACAATGTCCGGCAGACGGACCAGTCATCTCCATAATCCTAAAAACATGAGCACAGTTGAAATGTCATGTTCAATACTAACAGCGTCTTTGACAATGCATGTATGCATTTCCTTTGATTAGGTGGAGTAAGGAATCACTTGGGCATTAAGCAATTTCAGTGATCTCTCTCTCCCTTTTTATTCTCTCTCTCTCTCCTCTCTCTTTCTCTATCATTCCCTCTCTCTTTCTCTTTTTTTTCTCTCTCTCTTTCTTCCTTCCCTCTCTCCTTCTATTTTTTTTCATTCTCTCTCTCTCTTTCTTTCTCTTTCATTTTCTCTCTCTCTGTCTTTCAATCCTCTTTGCCCCCTCTTTCTCCCTCCCTCCCTCACTCTCTCTTTCTGCTTCACTCGCTTTACCTCCTTCCCTCCCGCACTCACTCTTTCTCTCTCTCTCTCTTTCCTCCTGACTCTCTTCCCTCCCTCCCTCACTCAGTCTCTCTCCCTCCTTCCCCCTTTCTCTATGTCTATCTTTCTATCTCCCCCCCCCCTTCTCTCTCTCTCTCTCTTTCTCTCTCTCTCTCACTCTTTCACTCGCCGACATTAGCCATTACTTTTCCCTCTCAACGCTTCTTTCTCTCCGCCTACCTTCATGTATTCATTACTTGCATGACCATCATTACATAAGTGTCGAAAAGAGTCGCTTATTTGTATTCATTCTAAAACTCTTTGCCTTATGCAATTTCAGTGATCTAAGTGATCGAACATATCAGGTAAAAATCATAATATTCGACACAGAATGTGAACTTCATTTCCTTCCTAATCCATCATCACCCATCATGCGATATGAATTCATATTTAGGCCTCCAGAAACATCATGAACAAAATTCTAACATTTACCATATAGATATAAAGAGGTGATAAAAAACCGTCTAAGTAGTCGAGCTTTTTTTCCGAGTAATCTGCGGAAAAAAATACTTTATTTATTTATTTTTAAAGCAAGCACTCGCTTATAGATAACTGTTCACTATGCTTTGATTCTGGATCACCATATAACGTTTGCGTGGTCCCTTGCTCCATGAAATAGGTCCTCTTGCAGCTAGAGAACAAAAGATTTTTCAATTCTCAAAACTATACCTTGTGTTTAGATTCTCTCTTGACACCTGATCTTAAAACTATGTTTGGTATCAACACAGCTTCTTCAAAACCTATGTTTCGACACCCTACATGACTTCCAAACCTTTACATAAGATTTTCATATCCCTCACTGGGCTAAAATAAGGGCGCGGCCGCTGATCGCTTGCCATCCAACTACAAATTATCTAGGTTCGGAATAGGCTCCTCTATTATTTTCAACACACACACACACACACATACATTCATACATACATACATACATACATACGTATGTATATATGTATATATATATATATATATATATGTATGTATATATATATATATATTACCAAATCATATGGCGTATATATATATATATATATATATATATATATATATATATATATATATATATATGAATGTATATATGTATATATATATATGTATATATGTGTATATATACATATATATGTATATATATATATAATATATATATATGTATATATATATATATGTATTTATATATATATATCTATATACATATATATATGTATATATACATAAACATATATATATATATATATATATATATATATATATATATATATATATATATATATATACATGTTACCAAATTATATGGCATATATGTATGTATATATATATATATAGTTATATATATATATATATATATATATATATATATGTATGTATATATATATATATATTACCATAATATATCACATATATATATATATATATATATATATATATATATATATATATATATATATATATATATTAAAAAAATATATGATATATATATATATATATATATATATATATATATATATATATTACCAAATTATATGGCATATATGTATATATATATATATATATATATATATATATATATATATATATATATATATCACCGATACATTAGATTCAAAATAACCCAGGGAACAGGCAAGGTTCCGCAGCGGATTCTCAACTACAGACCATATCCACACACTAACCCAAATAAAAGAGAAAACACACGAATATAGGAAGCCCCTGTGTATGGCATTCGTAGATTAGGAAAAGGCATTCGATTCGGTACAGATATCTGCAGTACTAGATGCAATTCGTAAACAAGGAGTAGAGGAAATATAATGCAGATTATTAGAGAATATATTTACAGAGATGGTACAGCGACCATCGAAATACACTCAGAAACCAATAAAACACCAATAAAAAGGAGTATTAGGCAGGGCGACACCATCTCACCGAAGCTGTTTACATCTTGCTTGGAGGAGGTA
>NW_028234414.1:700538-705538 GCF_977035675.1 Penaeus japonicus | reverse complement strand
ACATTATTTCTGGTACGATTTGACAATCACATCGATAAATACAAAGAGTAATAGTAATGCTAAGTGCAATCATAAAATGTTTATCTGAGTAACAAAGGTACCCTCAGATATGAACGGTTTCCTTGAAATAGAAGCGAACTCATGTCTCAGGGAATGGGTTTACAGGCAGATGTGTTTCGTAAGCGATTCAGTGAATTTATCAGTTCATCTACAGAAAAGTAACTACATTTGCTTTATCAAATACATCACTTCACATGATAAAAATCTGAATGGAAAAATAAAATGTATATATATATGGTCTGTGGAGCAACACTGGTTCATGTGCAATATTCCTGTAACTATGCCGTTATTTGGATTTCGTGCACATTTGTCTTCATTTTCCTGTCCATTTCACTGTTCCATCAACCCGTCTTTTGCAGCCATTGCAGCATAGCGTTTCCCTCAGAATGACGCATGCAGATGAAAAATGCATAACATATTGCATACAAGAGTCTTTCCATTTCTCTAATACTTATTACAAGCGTGTGTAATGAGGAAGATCGGGGTACATGGATTATGAGGCTAATGATAGCTAATGATCAGTTCTTCAGTTATATCATAACAGCATTAAGAAAAATAAAATAAAATTGTGAAATATAGATTTTTTATTCTTTCCCAAATCGACCAGAAACTTCTAAGAAAACGTCAATATTTTAATTTTTATAGTCGTAATTTTCCACAGCTATAGAAAATAATCCTTTAGGTATCATTAATTCAGTAATATATATGTATTTATATATGTATATTTGTATATATATATATATACATATATATATATATATATATATATATATATATATATATATATATATATATATATATATATATATATATATATATATATATATGAACATATAAATACATACATATATATGAAATACATACATACATATGCATACATACATATATATATATATATATATATATATATATATATATATATATATATATATATATATATATTTATATTATATATATATATACATGTATGTGTGTGTGTGTTTTGATATATATATATATATATATATATATATATATATATATATATATATATACATATGCATATACATATATATACACAAAAACACATGTATATACAAATATTTATACTTATATATGTCATATATATATATTATGAATATATATATATATATATATATATATATATATATATATATATATATATATAGATATTTATTTATATGCATGTGTGTGTGTGCGTGTGTGTATGTGTGTTTTGTGATATATACATATATATATATATATATATATATATATATATATATATATATATATATATACATATATATGTGTGTGTGTGTGTGTGTGTGAGCGTGTGTGTGTATTGTGATATATATATATATATATATATATATATATATATATATATATATATATATACATATATATATATATAAATATACATATGCATACACATACACACACATTATTGCCGAGGTATTTGATGGGTCAATATGAGGACGACTGATACCACAGTGTAGAACTCACTCTCTAATTTATTGAAAGCGGTCAAAACCTGTAAACAATGAATAAAGTACTTGAAGCTGAAGAACAATACAATCACTGGTTCCATCCTGGCAGGTTTTTTACCTGACATGTTCGATCACTTAGATCCCTGAAATTGCTTAATGCCCAAGTGATTCCTTACTCCACCTAATCAAAGGAAACTTTGTAGATCATGCATACATGCATTGCCAAAGACGCTGTTAGTATTGAACATGACATTTGAACTGTGCTCATGTTTTTAGGATTATGGAGATGACTGGTCCGTCTGCCGGACATTGTAATTTGTTGTAATTTTGTTTGTTTTGACACCTACCGTTATTGCAGGACAGGCTTATCCCCTTGTTTGTTTGTCTGTATGTATATATCTATATATAGGTAGATAGATATTATACATATATACACATATATATGTAATATATATGTGTAAATACACACACACTTACATGCATAATATATATATCTATATATATAAATATTCATATATGTATATATATGTATATATTCACACACATACACACACATAAATATATATATATAAATATATATATATATATATATATATATATATATATATATATATATATATTCATATATATGTATATGTATATAATATATATAAATATAGATATTAGAGAGAGAGAGAGAGAGAGAGAGATAGGCACCAGATATGAGAGAGGGCAAAGACTAATAGAATTCGCTGAAGCTCGATCCCTTAAAATTATGAATACATTCTTCGAAAAGAGACCCGGGAGGAAATGGACATGGAAATCACCATCTGGCTTTAAAAATGAAATTGACTTTATAATCACTTATAAGCGCGACATTGTACAAGACGTAACCGTTATCAATAAAGTAAATGTCAGTAGCGACCATAAACTGGTCAGAAGTAGAGTAAAATTACAGCTAAGAAGGGAACGAAATAAGCTCATACAGAAGCCTCTCGTTAATCTAATTAACATTAAGAATAGGGCGATGGAATTCAGAATTAACAACCGAAACAAATACTCAGCTCTCGAAGAAGACCTTGACATAGATCAAATGAACGACCAATTCATTGAGATATTAAACGAAGCTGCACTTGAAATAGGGGGTAAAGACGAAAAAAAAAAAAAAAGTTCAGTAGAGACATAAAATCTTATGAAACAGCATAGGGAAATAAAAATAACATCAATCAAAGACAAGATAGAATCAGCAGAGCTGACTAAGACGATAAACAAGAAGAAAGAGGATGTATTATACGCAAACATAACTTACGAAAAATAAACGAAGCTCTGCTTGCCGGCACCTGCCTTAAGGCAACAATAAGGAGGCTCAGAATAGGGAAAAAACAAGTATGCAGTAAAAAAAAAAAAAAAAAAAAAAAAAAAAAAAAAAAAAAAAAAAAAAAAAAAAAAAAAAAACAATGGAGAGGTGACATACAATAAAAATGAAATTATCAAAGTAATAGAAGACTTCTATCCCGACTTATACCACTCAAACGATCAACCACATACGGAGACAAACACAACAATTGGAGACGTTCCAAACATTACCGTAGAGGAAGTAAATAGGGCACTAAAAGGCATGAAAGAAGGAAAAACACCAGGTGAAGACGGCATTAGTGTAGAATTTATTCAAGATGCAGGAGATTGCGGCAGTAAAACTGGCCAATCTTTTTAACATATTCTAAGCGTCGGTAAAACTCCGAAATCCTGGAAAAACGAATAATGATTTTGATACACAAAAAAGGGGACATAAAAGACTTAAAGAATAACCGACCTATAAGCCTTCTTTCAGTAATCTATAAACTGTTCACAAAAATCATCACAGCCCGTATCACCGATACATTAGATTCAAAATAACCCAGGGAACAGGCAGGGTTCCGCAGCGGATTCTCAACTACAGACCATATCCACACACTAACCCAAATAAAAGAGAAAACAAACGAATATAGGAAGCCCCTGTGTATGGCATTCGTAGATTATGAAAAGGCATTCGATTCGGTACAGATATCTGCAGTACTAGATGCAATTCGTAAACAAGGAGTAGAGGAAATATAATGCAGATTATTAGAGAATATATTTATAGAGATGGTACAGCGACCATCGAAATACACTCAGAAACCAATAAAACACCAATAAAAAGGAGTATTAGGCAGGGCGACACCATCTCACCGAAGCTGTTTACAGCTTGCTTGGAGGAGGTATTCAAGAAGTTAGATTAGAAGGAGAAAGGGATCAAAATAAGGAATGAGCACTAAAGCAATCTAAGATTTGCAGATGACATGGTTCTTTTCGGCGTGTCAACAGATAAATTATAACAATTACTAAGCGATTTAAATAGGGAAAGTCCGAAGATTGGCCTTAAAATGAACATGAAAAAGACTAAAGTCATGTTCAACAGTAGAACCCCAGTTAAACAAATACAAATACAGGGCGAGATACTAGAACCATTGAACGAGTATGTATACCTAGGGCAACTTATCAAGATGAGTACATCCTGCGAAGCCAAGATAAAGCGGCGAATCAGGCTAGGTTGGAGTGCCTTCGGTACACATAGTAATATATTACGAGGTCGTCTGCCACTATGTCTAAAGAGAGAGATTTTTGACCAATGTGTCCTCCCCGTCATGACATATGGGTCAGAAACATTTACTACGACCAAGGCACTCGAGAGGAAATTAGTAAGTGCTCAAAGAGGAATGGAAAGGTTTATGCTAGGAGTTACCTTAAGAGACAAGAAAAGAGCCACATGGATCAGGCAACAAATAAAAGTAGAGGATATGCTCAAGAGCATTAAGAAGTAAAAGTGGCAGTGGGCTGGACATATATATCGGAGACAGGACAACAGGTGGACAAAGAAAACAACAGAATGGGAAATGCACAACACAATGAGACCAAGGGCAAGACCATTGACTAGATGGAATCAAAGGACACAAGACCGGAATGACTGGAAAAGATTGAGAGAGGCCTACTTCCTGCAGTGGAATGATACAGGCTGATAAGGATATATATATATATATATATATATATATATATATATATATATATATATATATATATATATATATATATATATATATATTCATATATATGTATATATATATTTATATATATGTATATATGTATGTAAATTTCTATATATATGTGAGTGTGTATGCATATATATTTACACACATATGTGTATATATATATATATATATATATATATACATACATACATATATATATATATATATATATATATATATATATATATATATATATATATATATATATCAAGGTCTTATTTGTATACGAATTTATATACTACTATAAATGAAAAGGAATTATAGCATTATAGAACTTAAACTTCCTTGCTATATGATTTTAGTGACTCCCTCTTGATATTTCTCCCTAGGTCCCGAGCTGCATCATCCTTGGGCATTCGGACCAGTTGACCGCATCCCAAGAATT
>NW_028234414.1:673038-680538 GCF_977035675.1 Penaeus japonicus | reverse complement strand
TCTCACGCCAGACATAACAGTGTTGTTTTGTCTTTCCCTTTGCAAGAGCTATGTATTGATGCAACACTTTACTCCTCACATTCCAAATGTCACATGTCACAAGAAACACGTGATTCACACATCTCCTGAGGCAAGTCACACATTGCGGTAGAGCAACACCTCGCTCCTCGGAGGAGGAGCAGCCCTCACTCCAACGTCCTACTGTTCAAGCTTAACAATAAACCAAGAATGCTGTTCCTGCCGTGTTCTTCACACCCTAGGCCACGTTACCACATAAGCAGTCCCCAAGCTCGGACCTTGTTAAACCCTCTTTCTCTTTCATTCTCTCTCTCTCTCTCTCTCTTTCTCGTTTAATCTCTTTATCTTTCTCTCTCTTTCATTCTCTCTCTCTCTCTCTCTCTCTCTCTCTCTTTCTCGTTTAATCTCTCTCTATCTTTCTCTCTATTTCATTCTCTCTCTCTCTCTCTCTCTTTCTCGTTTAATCTCTCTCTCTATCTTTCTCTTTCATTCTCTCTCTCTCTCTTTCTCTCTCTCTCTTCCTCTTTCATTCTCTCTCTCTCTCTCTCTCTCTCTCTCTCTTTCTCTCTCTCTCTCTCTCTCTTTTCCTCTTTCTCTTTCATTCTCTCCCTCCCCCCCCCTCTCTCTCTTTTATTCTCTCGCTCTCTATCTTTTTCTTTCGTTCTCTCTCTCTCTCTCTTTCTTTCATTTTTTTTTCTCTCTTTCATTCTCTCTCTCTCTCTTCCATTTTTCTCTCTCTCTCTCCTTCTCTCTCTCTCTCTCTCTCTCTCTCTCTCTCTCTTTTATTTATTTTTTATTTATTTTTAACCTTTATTTGTTATCATTGTAACATTCCTGGTATATGAGAGATCGTTTGACCGATTGCCCTCATAATTTATTGGCTAAAATTTACATATGAAAATAAATTATCTAAAAGCCAAACCAGCTTGAAATATTAACACATACATCAACATGAATATGAATATAAGCTAAAACTAGAAACTATGGCTATAAAGTACATTACAACTTATAAAATAATTGGTAAAATTCTATTTACAAGAGTTTTAAAACTTTGAACACTATGTACAATGTGTCTAGGCATATAGCTTAAAACAGCATTCCACATCCTAGTGTATTTTGGGATGTACTGTCTCTGGTAGTGCCATGTCCTGCATCGTGGCTGCTCTAGCGCGTCCGGCACTCTCTCCACGGTCCTGGTGGTACGAGTAATCCGACGGACTGGCTGTCGCAGCGCCTGCAAGTGTGGCACTTGTTCTTCTTGTATTCTGAACATGACAGTGAGACCTGCCACATCCCTCCGGTGTTGTAGATTCTGAAGGTTGTTTAGATTCCCAGGATCTTCACCGTTGATTATCTTGATGGCTCTGGATTGTATCCTGTCAAGGAGGTCGAGGTGCTTCTTAGCAGCTCCTCCCCATGTCAGAGGAGCATACTCCATCACAGACCGGATCTGCGATTTGTATAGAACCTCTCTTCCTCTTACATCAAGAAGCCATGAAATACGTCTCAGGGACGCAAGTTTCCTTGATGCTTTCCTCACGATGTTTTCAATGTGTGTTTTGAAGGTGAGTTTTTTTTATCGTAGGTAACACCAAGTATTTCTACTTCATCTTCAGGTCGTAGTAATTTACCATCGAAGTATAGTTTGATGGTGGGTTGGGGGGTTCTGGTAACTACCATGAGGTGGGTCTTGTTTGGTGCAAACTTGACCTGCCACCTGTGACCCCAAGTTAGGATGTTCTTCAGTTTAGTATTTATGTGTGTTGCTGTCATTTCCTCATCTTCGGCATTGTAGGTAACCGACAGTGTGATGTCGTCAGCAAACGCTTGTGTCTCAGGCACTAGAAGCAGCAAGTCATTTATAAATACATTCCACATGAGGGGTCCCAGAACACTGCCCTGCGGTACGCCTGCCTTGATAGCATGCTGTGTTGATTTCTTACCATTCAAGACGACACTCAGGTACCTATTGGTAAGATAGTCCGTGAAGAGGTTGAGAAGTGGTCCACCCACACCAATTCCACATAATTTCTCAATCAAGGCATCATGCCACACTCGATCGAAGGCCCCCTCGATATCCAGAGCTATCTCTCTCTCTCTTCCATTTCTCTCTCTCTCTCTCTCTTCCATTTCTCTCTCTCTCTCTCTCTCTCTTCCATTTCTCTCTCTCTCTCTCTCTTCCATTTCTCTCTCTCTCTCTCTCTCTCTCTCTCTCTCTTCCATTTCTCTCTCTCTCTCTCTCTCTCTCTCTTCCATTTCTCTCTCTCTCTCTCTCTCTCTCTCTCTATCTATCTATCTCTTTATCTCTTTCTCTCTCTTTCTTTCTCTCTCTCTCTCTCAATCTCTCTCTCTCCCACTTTCTCTTTCTCTACCATTCTCTCTTTCTTTCTTTCTCTTTCATTCTCTCTCTGTGTCTCTTTCTCTTTCATTATCCCTCTCTCTCTCTCTCTCTCTTTCTTTCTCTTTTATTCTCTCTCTCTCTCTGTCTTTTTCTCTTTCATTCTCTCTCTCTCTCCTTCTCTTTTATTCTCTCTCTCTTCCTCTTTAATTTTCTTTCTTTCTCTCTTTTTCTATTTCATTATCTCTATTCCTTTTTCTTTTATTCTCTCTCTCTGTCTCTTTCTCTTTCATTCTCTCTCTCTCTCTCTGTGTCTCTTTCTCTTTCACTCTCTCTCTCTCACTCCCTCACTCTCTCTCTCTCTCTCTCTCTCTCTCTCTCTCTCTCTCTCTCTTGCCCCCTCTTTCTCCCTCCGACCCTCACTCACTCTCTCTTTCTATTTCACTCCCTTTACCTCCTTCTCTCCCGCAGTCTTTCTCTCTCTCTCTCTCTCTCTCTTTCTCTCTCTCTCTCTCTCTCTCTCTCTCTCTCTCTCTATATATATATATATATATATATATATATATATATATATATATATATATATATATATATATATATATCACTCTCTCTTTCTCCATGACTCTCTTCCCACTCAGTCTCTCTCTCTCCTTCCCCCTTTCTCTATCTCTATCTTTCTATCTCTCCCTTCCCCCCCTCTCTCTCTATCTCTTTCATTCTCTCTCCCTCTCTCTTTCATACCCTTTCTCTCTCTCTCTCTCTCTCTTTTTCTTCCTCTTTCTTCTCATTCTCTTTCTTCCTCCCCTTCCTCTTGTTTTTCCTTTCTCTCTCTCTCTTTCTCTATCATTCTCTCTGTCTTTCTTCCTCTCTCCCTCTTTCTCTCTCTCCCTTTTCATTCTCTCTCTCTCTCCTCTCTCTTTCTCTATCATTCCCTCTCTCTTTCTCCTTTTTTTTCTCTCTCCTTTTCATTTGTTCTCTCTATCTTCTTCCTTCCCTCTCTCCTTCTATCTATTTCATTCTCTCTCTCTCTCTTTCTTTCTCTTTCATTTTCTCTCTCTCTGTCTTTCAATCCTCTTTGCCCCCTCTTTCTCCCTCCCTCCCTCACTCTCTCTTTCTGCTTCACTCGCTTTACCTCCTTCCCTCCCGCACTCACTCTTTCTCTCTCTCTCTTATTCTCTCTTTCCTCCTGACTCTCTTCCCTCCCTTCCTCACTCAGTCTCTCTCCCTCCTTCCCCCTTTCTCTATCTCTATCTTTCTATCTCTCCCTTCCCCCCCCCCCTCTTTCTCTCTCTCACTCTTTCAGTCGCCGACATTAGCCATTACTTTTCCCTCTCAACGCTTCTTTATCTCCGTCTACCTTCATGTATTCATTTCTTGCATGACCGTCATTACATAAGTGTCGAAAAGAGTCGCTTATTTGTATTCATTCTAAAATTCTTTGCCTTAAGCAATTTCAGTGATCTAAGTGATCGAACAAATCAGGTAAAAATCATAATATTCGACACAGAATATGAACTTCATTTCCTTCCTAATCCATCATCACCCGGTGGAATGTTGCTGACGTTACACAGGTTCTTGCAATCTTCATGTGAGTGCAGTATTTCCCTTTGTCCATTGATCTTTCTGGCATTAGCATCAGCACTGCATCACTGGCGTGTGAATGCGCGAGCCTGTATGTAAATCATACGGATTAACACAGTCATCACCGGCAGACTTCGGGAAGAACTGACTTACACGACCATCGGGAAAATAATGCGATATGAATTCATATTTAGGCCTCCAGAAACATCATGAACAAAATTCTAACATTTACCATATAGATATAAAGAGGTGATAAAAAACCGTTTAAGTAGTCGAGCTATTTTTCCGAATAATATGCGGAAAAAAATACTTTATTTATTAATTTTTAAAGCAAGCACTCGCTTATAGATAACTGTTCACTATGCTTTGATTCTGGATCACCATATAACGTTTGCGTTGTCCCTTGCTCCATGAAATAGGTCCTCTTGCAGCTAGAGAACAAAAGATTTTTCAATTCTCAAAACTATACCTTGTGTTTAGATTCTCTCTTGACACCTGATCTTAAAACTTTGTTTGGTATCAACACGGCTTCTTCAAAACCTATGTTTCGACACCCTACACGACTTCCAAACCTTTACATAAGATTTTCATATCCCTCACTGGGCTAAAATAAGGGCGCGGCCGCTGATCGCTTGCCATCCAACTACAAATTATCTAGGCTCGGAATAGGCTCCTCTATTACTTTCAACACACACACACACACACATACATACATGCATACATACATACATACATACGTATGTATATATATATGTATATATATATATAGATAGATAGATAGATAGATAGATAGATAGATAGATAGATATGTATATATATATATTACCAAATTATATGGCAAATATATATGTATATATATATATATATATATATATATATATATTACCAAATTATATGTCATATATGTATATATATATATATATATATATATATATATATATATATATACATATATATATATATATATACATGTTACCAAATTGTATGGCATATATGTATGTATATATATATATATATATATATATATATATATATATATATTACCAAATTATATGGCATATATGTATATATATATATATATATATATATATATATATATATATATATATATATATATATATATATATATGTGTGTGTGTGTGTGTGCGTGTGTGTATGTGTGTGTATTCCCCCTAACTGTAGGTAGAGAGGGAAAGGAAGGAGAAAGAAATGAAGAACAGGAAGAAATCGCCGCGGAGACCACGGCAAAAGAACATGTCCGGAGAGGCCACTATGTGTGGCCTGACCAGTATCTCGCGGCTGTCATCGCCGGCGCTGACACCTCAGCAATGACAACATAGGCCATGAGAGGTCGTTTTTTTGGCCTGACCGTGATTATAAACAAGTAAAAACCACTCGAGTAAAGAACAAGACTCTTGTTCTATAGACACACTTGTAGTCTAGACACATACACGACAGTCAAGGCGTAGACACCATCGTGACGACACGTAGTAATTGGGAGAGTCGACTAGTTCCGCTAAGTGTATGTATAATCGCTATTACTAAATTGACAATGTATAAGTGATATATTAATCTTTATAGATGTATGGATTACAATGTAACCTGCCAGGATGGAACCAGTAATTGTATTGTTCTTAAGCTTCAAGTACTTTATTCATTGTGACAATGTACTTGTTTACAGGTTTTGACCGCTTTCAATAAATTAGAGAGTGAGTTCTACACTGTGGTATCAGTCGTCCTCATATTGACCCATCAAATACCTCGGCAATAATGTGTGTGTATGTATATGCATATGTATATGTATATATATATATGTATGTATATATATATGTATATATATGTATATATATATCACAATACACACACACACTCACACTCACACACACACACACACACGCACACACACACACGCACACACACACATATATATATATATATATATATATATATAATATATATATATATATATATATATCACAAAACACACACACACACACACACACACACTTATATATGTATATATATATATATATATATATATATATATATATATATATATATATATATATATATATATATATATACAAATATACATATATCATATATATATATATATATAATATATTATAATATATATAATATATATATATATATATATATATATATATATATATGACATATATAAGTATAAATATTTGTATATACATGTGTTTTTTTGTGTATACATATGTATATGCATATGTATATATATAAAAAAACACACACAGACATATATATATATATATATATATATATATATATGTATGTATGTATGTATGTATGTATGTATATGTATGTATGTATTTCATATATATGTATGTATTTATATGTTCATATATATGTATATATATATATATATAAATATATATATATGTATATATATATATATATATATATATATATACATATATATTACTGAATTAATGATACCTAAAGGATTATTTTCTATAGCTGTGGAAAATTACGACTATAAAAATTAAAATATTGACGTTTTCTTAGAAGTTTCTGGTTGATTTAGGAAAGAAATAAAATCTATATTTCACAATTTTATTTTATTTTTCTTAATGCTGTCATGATATAACTGAAGAACTGATGATTAGCTATCATTAGCCTCATAATCCATGACCCCGATCTTCCTCATTACACACGTTTGTAATAAGTATTAGAGAAACGGAAAGACTCTTGTATGCAATATGTTATGCATTTTTCATCTGCATGCGTCACTCTGAGGGAAACGCTATGCTGCAATGGCTGCAAAAGACGGGTTGATGGAACAGCGAAATGGACAGGAAAATGAAGACAAATGTGCACGAAATCCAAATAACGGCATAGTTACGGGAATATTGCACATGAACCAGTGTTGCTCCACAGACCATATATATATACATTTTATTTTTCCATTCAGATTTTTATCATGTGAAGTTATGTATTTGATAAAGCAAATGTAGTTACTTTTCTGCAGATGAACTGATAAATTCACTGAATCGCTTACGAAACACATCTGCCTGTAAACCCATTCCCTGAGACATGAGTTCGCTTCTATTTCAAGGAAACCGTTCATATCTGAGGGTACCTTTGTTACTCAGATAAACATTTTATGATTGCACATAGCATTACTATTACTCTTTGTATTTATCGATGTGATTGTCAAATCGTACCAGAAAGAATGTTCAATGATTAGCGGACAAAGAAAAGAGTGAAAGATGAGTTGCAAACTCGATGGGAAGTGTATAAACCTTCAACTTTAGGTGAAAGACAATAACTTCAGTAGAGCTGTTGCATCACACACTTCATGCAGGGGAAATAAACAACATAAGAATCTAAGCGTTCCCCTTAAGCTTTCTCTCCATTCGCCTTGGTTTGTATGGTACACATAGCTGTAAGACTTCGTTTGATAAAGATATCAGCATATCATTGATGATAAAGAATGGACGTAATCCAGATGGGTCGGCCTCGAAGTGGTCCTTGGTAGTCAGGTAAGTCGAAGATCATCACATAGTCACCACCTGGAAATACAGATTTAT
>NW_028234414.1:653038-665538 GCF_977035675.1 Penaeus japonicus | reverse complement strand
TGTATTTACACATGAATATTACATATATATATGTGTATATATGTATAATATCTATCTACCTATATATAGATATATATACACAGACAAACAAACAAGGGGATAAGCCTGTCCTGCAATAACGGTAGGTGTCAAAACAAACAAAATTACAACAAATTACAATGTCCGGCACACGGACCAGTCATCTCCATAATCCTAAAAACATGAGCACAGTTAAAATGTAATGTTCAATACTAACAGCGTCTTTGACAATGCATGTATGCATTTCCTTTGATTAGGTGGAGTAAGGAATCACTTGGGCATTAAGCAATTTCAGTGATCTCTCTCTCCCTTTTCACTCTCTCTCTCTCTCCTCTCTCTTTCTCTATCATTCCCTCTCTCTTTCTCTATTTTTCTCTCTCTCTTTCTTCCTTCCTCCCTCTCTCCTTTTCTTTTTTTCTCTCTCTCTTCTTCCTTCCCCCTCTCCTTCTATCTTTTTCATTCTCTCTCTCTCTTTCTTTCTCTTTCATTTTCTCTCTCTCTGTCTTTCAATCCTCTTTGCCCCCTCTTTCTCCCTCCCTCCCTCACTCACTCTCTCTTTCTGCTTCACTCGCTTTACCTCCTTCCCTCCCGCACTCACTCTTTCTCTCTCTCTCTCTCTCTTATTCTCTCTTTCCTCCTGACTCTCTTCCCTCCCTTCCTCACTCAGTCTCTCTCCCTCCTTCCCCCTTTCTCTATGTCTATCTTTCTATCTCTCCCTCCCTCCCCCCCCTCTTTCTCTCTCTCTCTCTCTCTCTCTCTCTCTCTCTCTCTCTCTCTCTCTCTCTCTCACTCTCTCTCTTTCACTCGCCGACATTAGCCATTACTTTTCCCTCTCAACGCTTCTTTATCTCCGTCTACCTTCATGTATTCATTACTTGTATGACCATCATTACATAAGTGTCGAAAAGAGTCGCTTATTTGTATTCATTCTAAAACTCTTTGCCTTAAGCTATTTCAGTGATCTAAGTGATCGAACATATCAGGTAAAAATCATAATATTCGACACAGAATATGAACTTCATTTCCTTCCTAATCCATCATCACCCGGTGGAATGTTGCTGACGTTACACAGGTTCTTGCAATCTTCATGTGAGTGCAGTATTTCCCTTTGTCCATTGATCTTTTTGGCATTAGCATCAGCACTGCATCACTGGCGTGTGAATGCGCGAGCCTGTGTGTAAATCATACGGATTAACACAGTCATCACCGGCAGACTTCGGGAAGAACTGACTTACACGACCATCGGGAAAATAATGCCATATGAATTCAGATTTAGGCCTCCAGAAACATCATGAACAAAATTCTAACATTTACCATATAGCTATAAAGAGGTGATAAAAACCCGTTTAAGTAGTCGAGCTTTTTTTCCGAATAATGTGCGGAAAAAAATACTTTATTTATTTATTTTTAAAGCAAGCACTCGCTTATAGATAACTGTTCACTATGCTTTGATTCTGGATCACCATATAACGTTTGCGTTGTCCCTTGCTCCATGAAATAGGTCCTCTTGCAGCTAGAGAACAAAAGATTTTTCAATTCTCAAAACTATACCTTGTGTTTAGATTCTCTCTTGACACCTGATCTTAAAACTTTGTTTGATACCGCTCAGCTACACGACCCGTCAAAATCGTGTAGCCGAGCGGTATCAACCGTGCCTGTCGATCTTACGGCGCGGGTTCGAGTCCCGGTCAGGGAGGTAAATATTTGTATATATTAAAATGCGTTACTGCATTCTACCATCTTCTCACACATATAACCTTGGTAACTTGATTTGGGACTTGAATTTGTGATTCCGTGGCTGCCGAGCGCCCGCGGGAGATGTTCGTAAAAATTCGCTATCACTGTTCTGATAAGAACACATAGGTAATGTCCATGACATCTCATAAGGCGTCTGGTTGAACATCTCTTTTGACGGGTCGTGTAGCCGAGCGGTATCAACCGTGCCTGTCGATCTTACGGCGCGGGTTCGAGTCCCGGTCAGGGAGGTAAATATTTGTATATATTAAAATGCGTTACTGCATTCTACCATCTTCTCATATATATATATATATATATATATATATATATATATATATATATATATATATATAAACATATATATGTATATACTGTATATATATATATATATGTGTGTGTGTGTGTATGTATGTATGTATGTATATTACATATATATGTATATATAGATAGATAGATAGATATAGATAGATAGATAGATATGTATATGTTTCTGTGTATATATATATATATATGTGTGTGTGTGTGTTTACGTGCACACATATGCAAACATATATTTGGGAACAAATATAGAAGAATTTCAATGCAAGTTGATGAAATCGAGATTATTACCTCTTTGCAAGCAAATAGCAAAAATTAGTTGGTAAGTTTCAGTGCCATCAGTGTAATGTCTATCATCTTGTCGAGACCTAAGGTCGTAACCGGAATTGATTCGAGGTTTAAAAGAGGAGGATCCCTGCAGGAAACCCACAGTGTCCACTTCACACCATCCCGAGGAAGATCTTGGCTCCAGCAGGCACCGTTTCTCCTTTTCACATTTGATCTGAGAAGGTTCGTCAGGGTTGCACGGTGGATTCTCATGGGGAATGGGTCCTTGAGAACATAATTGTGTGTCTTTATCTCTATTTTTTTCATCTTATTGCTGAAAATTTCCTTTCTTAAATGAAAATTTCACATCAATGCTTCCAGGTCAGAGTGCATTTCAATTGCTATCTCATTCATTCGTCTTACCAGCATAAACAATGATCCGAATCTCACTGCTGGTGGTCGGCCTGGTGGCAATGGCGACTTGCGATTGGTCAGCTCGAGGATCTAGCCTGCGCCTCCCCTTCGATATGCAGCAACGACTCCCGGAGGTAGAGCGAATTAAGAAGTATACTAAGAAGGATATATGTCTGTTTACTTGGAAGTAATAAATCAATGGGTTTCATTCAAAGATAAATTAGTCTATTGATCTAATATATATCATACGTAATAGGAAGGTGTTGAGAGATGTGCAAACAATGGCAAATCAACTCCCAGTTGCATAAAGCTGTAATTGTCTCATGTTACACTATTACGTGGGTCTGGAGAACATAACGAATCATAATCATAGTTATCCTTCAACATGTAAACCTTGCTCACGTGATAAAATTATTATTGGAATAATTTTCTAGCAGAGTCTCTAAGTACCTTAGTAACATTTGTGTCGGAGTATGAATGTAGGTCTGTTTACATGGTTACACATTGTCATTTCCTATAAGATGACTCGACGCCTGTATAATATCTAACATGATACTTTGCTTTTTAGAGCAATATCTTTGGCCAATCGTCAGTGAAGACAGAAACCAGTAAGATATATTAATGTTGTTGTTTTTTTGTTTGTTTGTTTGTTTTGTCCAAATGATTCCCCTTTTGAAAGTATAACTATGAGCCTAAACAAGATTGACATGCAATTTCTTCTCAAGATCACTATTACCCAAAGAAAGGAGCGAGCCAGTGCGCGAGGAGGAGCCGGACGAAGTTGTGTGGACGAGCGAGTGCTCGCCTCGGGTGGCGGGCGTTCGGCGTGGTCAGGACGCTCGCCTTCAGTGTGAGCTGGTCGCCCCCACAGGCTCTGTCCTCACGTGGTACAAGAACAACGTCCCACTGCACCGAGAGGTCAACATACGCATAATCGTCACTAATGTTCTTAGATATGTATACATTTATATTTAAACAAACAAAGATATTAACTAGTCAAGTCATATTCCTTAGAAGATATGTATGGGTGATAGCATTTGAGAAATTGTATTAATCTATACTATCAAAAGATTAGGATGATATAGAAATAACGTGCTTTATGTAGGGTGGAAATACTGAGGTGGTATCCACACCTCGAGAGCTTCTGGAAGAGGCGACCAACATGCTGGGTCTGG
Organism: Penaeus japonicus; assembly: GCF_977035675.1. Lineage (NCBI taxonomy): Eukaryota > Metazoa > Arthropoda > Malacostraca > Decapoda > Penaeidae > Penaeus > Penaeus japonicus. The sequence continues at coordinate 661,609 of NW_028234414.1, read as the reverse complement.
AGGAGCTGTCTTCGACGGCGTCCACCTCCGCCTCCGTCCTGCAGATCTCCTCCGTCGTGTATTTGGACTGCGTTTCGGACCAGCACCAGGTCTGTTGGTATTGAAAATAGAATCGTCCTAACCTTACTTAAAGTTATATGATTACCAGTACACCTACATTGATACAAATTTCTAATGTAGGCGACATACAAGTTAGAAGTGAAGACTCCACGAAGCCAGAGGTCCTACTCACGTCACTTTACTGTAGTCATCGTAGGTAAGTCCTCTGCTATGTTAATGCACTATTCAGTTACATTTTTTATGCATTACTTTTGCAATATTTGTATTGCAAAACTGAGATACAATATCGCAATGGAAATAACAATTCCATCCCTTGGTGTGAGAACAGGCGACAGCAGTGCAGCTTTGGAGGAAGGTCCTACGTGCCGCCTGGGCGCCCTCGTCAACGCTCTACCTCGCATCTACCAACACTCCCCCGCGGCCATGGGACATGTAGGAGACTCTGTGACGCTGCCTTGCCGAGTGCAGGGCCACAACGTCACTCAGGAATGGTACCTCAATGACGAGGGGATCTCTAATGACGCCAGTTATCAAGTAATTCCAAGATCTCTTTTGAATATTCCACTGTCCAGTATAGCTCAAACATTATGATAATAAACGTCTATAGTGCTATAGTGCTTTTTGTTACTAAAGAGCTTGGTATCGAAAAATGACCTGTCGAATTATCAGTTCATTATATAAACAAGTATTTTATAGTTATATATTGTAGTGTCAAGATTTTTAATTCAGATCTCAGGTAACGGCGACCTGGTGGTGCGGCGGCTGAGTGCACAGGGACGCACTCGATATTCATGCAGAGCAGCCAGCACTCGTTTCTCTGCCCTCAGTGACACTGTCTTCACTGTAGTAAGCCATATGATGCTTGTTTCTGATCTTTGGTGTATAAATCATACATACCTAAGTTTACACATACACACAAATACAATCTGTGTGTGTATAGATAGATATAGATACATTTTAATTATCTATATTGCATAATGCATTTAAATGTACATATAATTGCTGTAATTATCCTCATGTATATATCTATATACATATACATACATATAAACTACGTATGCTATGTGTGAGCATAAATCTGTATTTCCAGGTGGTGACTATGTGATGATCTTCGACTTACCTGACTACCAAGGACCACTTCGAGGCCGACCCATCTGGATTACGTCCATTCTTTATCATCAATGATATGCTGATATCTTTATCAAACGAAGTCTTACAGCTATGTATACCATACAAACCAAGGCGAATGGAGAGAAAGAATAAGGGGAACGCTTAGATTCTTATGTTGTTTATTTCCCCTGCATGAAGTGTGTGATGCAACAGCTCTACTGAAGTTATTGTCTTTCACTTAAAGTTTAAGGTTTATACACTTCCCATCGAGTTTGCAACTCATCTTTCACTCTTTCCTTTGTCCGCTAATCATTGAACAGTTTTTCAGGTACGATTTGACAATCACATCGATAAATACAAAGAGTAATAGTAATGCTATGTGCAATCATAAAATGTTTATCTGAGTAACAAAGGTACCCTCAGATATGAACGGTTTCCTTGAAATAGAAGCGAACTCATGTCTCAGGGAATGGGTTTACAGGCAGATGTGTTTCGTAAGCGATTCAGTGAATTTATCGGTTCATCTACAGAAAAGTAACTACATTTGCTTTATCAAATACATAACTTCACATGATAAAAATCTGAATGGAAAAATAAAATGTATATATATATATATGGTCTGTGGAGCAACACTGGTTCATGTGCAATATTCCTGTAACTATGCCGTTATTCGGATTTCGTGCACATTTGTCTTCATTTTCCTGTCCATTTCACTGTTCCATCAACCCGTCTTTTGCAGCCATTGCAGCATAGCGTTTCCCTCAGAATGACGCATGCAGATGAAAAATGCATAACATATTGCATACAAGAGTCTTTCCGTTTCTCTAATACTTATTACAAGCGTGTGTAATGAGGAAGATCGTGGTACATGGATTATGAGGCTAATGATCAGTTCTTCAATTATATCATAACAGCATTAAGAAAAATAAAATAAAATTGTGAAATATATATTTTTTATTCTTTCCCAAATCGACCAGAAACTTCTAAGAAAACGTCAATATTATATGTGTTATATGTGTGTGTGTGTGTGAGTGTGAGTGTGTGTATGTGTGTGTATTACCCCTAACTGTAGGTAGAGAGGGAAAAGAAGGGAAAAGAAATGAAGAACAGGAAGAAATCGCCGCGGAGACCACGGCAAAATAACATGTCCGGAGAGGCCACTATGTGTGGCCTGACCAGTATCTCGCGGCTGTCATCGCCGGCGCTGACACCTCAGCAATGACAACATAGGCCAGGAGAGGTCATTTTTTGGCCTGACCGTGATTATAAACAAGTAAAAACCACTTGAGTAAAGAACAAGACCCTTGTTCTATAGACACACTTGTAGTCTAGACACACACACGACAGTCAAGGTGTAGACACCATCGTGACGACACGTAGTAATTGGGAGAGTCGACTAGTTCCGCTAAGTGTATGTATAATCGCTATTACTAAATTGACAGTGTATAAGTGATATATTAATCTTTATAGATGTATGGATTACAATGCAACCTGCCAGGATGGAACCAGTGATTGTATTGTTCTTAAGCTTCAAGTACTTTATTCATTGTGACAATGTACTTGTTTACAGGTTTTGACCGCTTTCAATAAATTAGAGAGTGAGTTCTACACTGTGGTATCAGTCGTCCTCATATTGACCCATCAAATACCTCGGCAATAATGTGGGTGTATGTATATGATATGTATATATATATATATATATATATATATATATATATATATATATATATATATATATATCACAATACACACACACACTCACACTCACACTCACACTCACACTCACACACACACACACACACACACACACACACACACACACACACACACACATATATATATATATATATATATATATATATATATATATATATATATATGAATAATTTAAATTACAACAAAGTATGTTTCATTTTTTTCTGTTATTAAATTGAAAATTTCTTCTACAGAGGGAAACTGTAGTGGTGCCTTCTGACTGCAGAGCAATAGTAACGTCTGTAGCTCATGAGTCTCCTCTTGCCGGCCATTTTTCACATCGCAAGACCTTGAGAAGGATAACAGATCATTTTTATTGGCCAGGTATGGGATGTGATGTGCGGGATTTTTGTCGGTCTTGTGATAAATGCCAAAGAATTTCACACAAAGGGAGAGTAAAACCCGTTCCCCTTAAGCCAATGCCTATAATGACGGAGCCTTTTTCTCGTGTTGCCATAGATATAGTGGGTCCACTAAGTCCTCCTTCTGATAATGGTCACAAGTATATTCTAACCCTTATAGACTTTGCCACAGGCTTCCCTGAAGCAATTCCCTTGAGAGAGATCGACTCAGTATCTGTCGCGGAAGCGTCATTAGTAATATTTTCCAGGGTAGGTATCCCCAGAGAAATTCTTTCTGACAGAGGCACACTGTTCACTTCACAATTAATGGGTGAACTTCACAAATTATTGGGTATCAAACCTCTTTTCACTACTCCATATCACCCCAGTGGAAATGGTAGGGTTGAAAGGTTTCATTGTACACTGAAAGCCTCGCTTCGAAAATTGTGTGTGGACAAACCAAGGGATTGGCACCGGTATCTTATTCCTACTTTATTTGCCCTCAGAGAAATTCCGAGTGACAGAACAGGATTTTCTGCCTTCGAACTCCTGTATGGTCGTGCTGTTCGAGGTCCTCTAACAGTGTTGAGATATCTGTGGGAGGACAAGAGCATCAAAGATGACGAGAGATCTTTCTTCCAGTATGTGATAGAGCTCAGGGATAAGCTTGAGGAGTGTGCGAAGATAGCAGCTCGTAATGCTGACATCAGCTCCACAAGGTATAGATCTTATTTTGATATTAAGTCCCAAGATCGTTCTTTTAATCCAGGTGACGAAGTGTTGGTACTCTTGCCGGATACTGCTAATAAACTTCTGATGACTTGGAGTGGTCCACATATCGTGATGGAGAGGAGGAATAAGGTCAACTATTTGATAAAGGAAAATGGACAGCCCAAACTTTATCATGCAAATCTTCTAAAAAGGTATCACAGACGAGCTAACGTTTCTCTGGCACAGGTAATAGACGAAGTCGAATATCCACATAGCTGTCCAGGTATGCTTGATGTTGCTCAGTCATGTGTGGTCGATGTAGAAAGTGATGAGTATCCTGTTACACCTGATGGTAGAGAAGATTCCTTACGATCTAATGACATTTCATGTGCGGAAATTAGTTCAGAACTATCCCAAGATCAGCAGTGTGACATCCATAATCTGATAAAAGATTTTTCAGATGTGTTTTCGGAAACTCCAGGTTGTACATCTCTTATTGAGCATGACATCACCCTCAATACTACCGAGCGCCTGAAGCCTAAGATATATCCTATACCCCTTCATCTGCAATCACCTTTTGAGGAAGAGGTAGATCAACTACATAAGCAAGGAATCATTAGGTTATCATCGTCTCCTCATCGTTCCCCCGTGGTAATGGTACGGAAATCCGATGGTACGTATCGAATGGCTATAGATTATAGAAGCCTTAACTCTGTCACAGCTTTTCATGCTGAACCCGCCTGTAAAATATAAGATGATCTCCATAAGTTTAATGGAGCTGTATATTTCTCCGAGCTAGACTTGACAAAGGCTTATTATCAGATTCCACTCTCTGAAAGATCTAAGCCCCTGACAGCTTTTCCAACACACAAAGGTTTAATGGAGTTCTGCAGGCTACCATTCGGGTTGGTAACTGCTTGTGCTACCTATGTTAGACTTATGAGGCTCATTCTAGTAGGATTACCAAATGTAGCATTTTATTTTGATAACATTTTCATTTATGCTAAAGAATGGAATCTTCATCTAGAAGCTATTGTCTCAGTACTTGAACGTCTACGAGATCACAACTTGACAGTTCGACCCTCAAAATGTCGGTTTGGGTTTAATGAAATAAGATATTTAGGTTTTGTGATAGATGGTAAACATCTGAAACCCCAATGTGACAAAATAGATGCTCTGATGCAAATTCCAACACCCACTACTAGGAAGACACTTCGATCTTTCCTTGGTATGATTTCTTTCTATCGTATGTTCATTCCTCAGGCATCCGAACTAACGGCTCCATTATCCGATCTATTACGTAAGAACGTACGGGAACCTTTGTTGTGGACGAGTGAACTGGCTGAAAGGTTTGAGAAGTTGAAGTCGATATTGTGTCAGTTTCCTGTTCTCAAATTACCTGATTCTAACATACCCTTCATACTCCGAACAGACGCTTTTGATTGTGGACTTGGTGCTGTACTGCTCCAATACTTAGATGATTCTCCATTCCCGGTGGCTTACGCAAGTAGAAAATTATTAGATCGTGAGAGAAAGTACTCTATGATTGAACGTGAGTGTCTGGCTATCCTATTTTGTGTTCAAAGGTTTGAATATTACCTAAAAGGAAAAGAATTTATCCTAGAAGTAGATCACAAGCCACTAGTGTATATGAATACAGCGAAATCTTCTAATGATAGACTGGTAAGATGGGCCTTGTGTTTGCAGTCCTTCAGATTCAGAATAGTTCATATTGCAGGGACTGATAACGTAGGTGCTGATCTCTTGAGCAGGTCAGGTAAATGACTCTGATATTAATGGTATATAGCCTAGCTATATACTTGTTGGGGGAGTTGTGTGAATAATTTCAATTACAACAAAGTATGTTTCATTTTTTTCTGTTATTAAATTGAAAATTTCTTCTACAGAGGAAAACTGTACGAATACATTCCAAAACTAAGGTTCGGGCGAGCTGTCTGAATCCTCAGGTCGATTCACTCGACTTTTTCGACTCGTCCCGCTTACAGGTGGAAAAGGGGGCGTGGCGGCAGATCGCTCGTAAGCACCAGGGAAGGCACACCTTACTGCAGCTGAGGGCCGAGTTACGGGGCGTGGTGTCTTTTCGTTCTTTCTGATTGGCATAAATATGGTGTAAGCGATTTGTAATTGTTATTGTTTTATTGGCTAGGACTTTCAGCGTTGTTAGAAGTTCCTGCGTTGTTAGAAACTTCCAGCGTTGTTAGAAACGAACCGGCCTTGGTTCTCGGTGAATATTTTTATTTTTATTTATCTTTTGTAGGAAATTTCAGCGTTGTTTAGGAGTATGCGGTTCGGTAGGGTTTCAGCGTTGTTAGATATCTTGTCGTAATTTTAAGGTTTACCTCGTTTCAGGTGACAATATTATTGATAATTTAGTTAATTTATCTTGGAACTTGTTTGAAAGAAAGGGTTAAGTTTTGGTGACGGTGATTAATGTTCATCCATATCTATTTTATTTGATAATTATTACTTGATTATTTTGATTGAAATAAACAAATATTTAATGTTCACCGGTGTTTATCTCAAACCCTCAGAACTGAAGACATCCTTTGATTACTAAAAGAAACTAATTATTCACAATATATATATATATATATATATATATATATATATATATATATATATATATATAATCACAAACACACACACACGAAAACACACACACACACTCATATATATATATATATATATATATATATATATATATATATATATATATATATGTATATATATATATATCACAAAACACACACATATATATATGAATATATATATATATACATAATATACATATATATATATATATATATATATATATACATAATATATATATGATATATATAAGTATAAATATTTGTATATACATGTGTTTTTTGTGTATATATATATGTATATGCATATGTATATATATATCACAAAACGCACACACAGACATACATGTATATATATATATATATATATATATATATATATATATATATATACATATATATATATATATATATATATATATGTACATATATGGTGTAAGCGATTTGTTTATGTATGTATGTATTTCATATATATGTATATATATATATATATATATATATATATATATATATATATATATATACAAATATACATTTATATACATATATATTACTGAATTAATGATACCTAAAGGATTATTTTCTATAGCTGTGGAAAATTACGACTATAGAAATTAAAATATTGACGTTTTCTTAGAAGTTTCTGGTCGATTTGGGAAAGAAATAAAATCTATATTTTACAAATTTATTCTATTTTTCTTAATGCTGTTATGATATAACTGAAGAACTGATCATTAGCCATCATTAGCCTCATAATCCATGTACCACGATATTCCTCATTACACACGCTTGTAATAAGTATTAGAGAAACGGAAAGACTCTTGTATGCAATATGTTATGCATTTTTCATCTGCATGCGTCATTCTGAGGGAAACGCTATGCTGCAATGGCTGCAAAAGACGGGTTGATGGAACAGTGAAATGGACAGGAAAATGAAGACAAATGTGCACGAAATCCAAATAACGGCATAGTTACAGGAATATTGCACATGAACCAGTGTTGCTCCACAGACCATATATATAAATACATTTTATTTTTCCATTCAGATTTTTATCATGTGAAGTTATGTATTTGATAAAGCAAATGTAGTTACTTTTCTGTAGATGAACTGATAAATTCACTGAATCGCTTACGAAACACACCTGCCTGTAAACCCATTCCCTGAGACATGAGTTCGCTTCTATTTCAAGGAAACCGTTCATATCTGTTATTATGATTGCACATAGCATTACTCTTACTCTTTGTATTTATCGATGTGATTGTCAAATCGTACCAGAAATAATGTTCAATGATTAGCGGACAAAGGAAATAGTGAAAGATGAGTTGCAAACTCGATGGGAAGTGTATAAACCTTAAACTTTAAGTGAAAGACAATAACTTCAGTAGAGCTGTTGCATCACACACTTCATGCAGGGGAAATAAACAACATAAGAATCTAAGCGTTCCCCTTAAGCTTTCTCTCCATTCGCCTTGGTTTGTATGGTACACATAGCTGTAAGACTTCGTTTGATAAAGATATCAGCATATCATTGATGATAAAGAATGGACGTAATCCAGATGGGTCGGCCTCGAAGTGGTCCTTGGTAGTCAGGTAAGTCGAAGATCATCACATAGTCACCACCTGGAAATACAGATTTATGCTCACACATAGCATACGTAGTTTATATATATGTATATGTATATAGATATATACATATGAGGATAATTACAGCAATTATACTCACACACGGGTATGTACATATAAATGCTTTATGCAATATAGATAAGTAAATATATCTATATCTATATATACACACACAGATTGTATTTGTGTGTATGTGTAAACTTAGGTATGTATGATTTATACACCAAAGATCAGAAACAAGCATCATATGGCTTACTACAGTGAAGACAGTGTCACTGAGGGCAGAGAAACGAGTGCTGGCTGCTCTGCATGAATATCGAGTGCGTCCCTGTGCACTCAGCCGCCGCACCACCAGGTCGCC
>NW_028234414.1:640538-643038 GCF_977035675.1 Penaeus japonicus | reverse complement strand
TTTCAACTCTAATCTGTTCTCTTATGTATGTTGACCTCTGGCTGACTATGGCACTTATTTTCGACTCGTCCGGTTGCCACATTCACATTCACATTCTTCACATTCGCCCGGCCTGCCTCAGGGAGTACAACATTGGTTATACACATGGCGTTTCTGGTGTGGTGGTTATAGGGAGCCTCTCTCGATCTGCTTGTGCTTTTCAAGTGCTTTGTGTTGATTCCCTTTGCATGCATGGGCTGTGTTGAACTTCTTCAAGATTTTTTCCTTTCTTGTTTTACTTCTGATATTGCTAATTGAAGTAACTCTTCGTCGATCTTTGCGGACTCGGATTTTCTTCGAAAGTACTATTTCCTTATTACAATTAGCTGAGGAGCACATTTTGTTACGTTATGGCAATAATAGGCTGCCGAACACGAAACGGTGCGGTTGGGATTAGCAGAGGAAAGCTGTCAAAAAGAAAGTGCAATTGATTTCATAAAAAGCGGAGCAGAATTGAAGAAAAGTAAAGAAAAGGCTGGTCCTCGGCGATCGTGAATGGTTGTCTGATTTCAGGTTCTTCAGCGTCTCGGTGACTCGGTGACTCGAATAGTCAGTCGACAGCGAGGAAAATGTAATTCGATTCACAACAGGATATGTTCTGAGAGCAATCTGCGTGTATATTAAATCCATCTGCCGAAAGATATTATATGACTCACCTCAAAGACTTATAAGCTACGCCACGTCTTATATGTTTTACTCATTTATTCATATTTATAATCTATGCAGTCCATAACATGCTCTCGTCGTTTCTTCTTTTTCCCGGGTTTACATCTTCACTACATAATTTAATAGTTCTTTAATTCAGAATATCTATGCTTTTGTAACCGTTTTCTTTCTTTTGCTACTGATAACTAATGTATATTCTAAACTGACTTATCAGAAAGAAAGATCACCATTATTGCCAAATACTATCTCTGGTAATCGGCACTTCAACGATCGATTTTCGGACTTCGAAAAGAAAAAACAAATGAGCGTCGTTGCCGAGTCTTCCAGTGAACTTATTGATGCTCCTGAAAATACCTAGATGGCGGTGACTGACTTGCAGAGTGAAAGTGTCTTAATTAAAGTGTCTTGATTAAAAACATAACAACGCTGGATTTCTTTTTTCTTCTTCTTGAAACGTGTTGGCAGGACCACTGACAAGAACCCGGATGAATGATAGCCAAACTCTCTCCGTGATTGCTTCACTACAGAGGAAAGTTGACATTGACGAACTGACAAAGAAAATACACAGCCAGATTGCAACCGAGGAGGTTTTCAAGGTTGAGTGTGTTGCAGTGTGCATAGCTAGATTAAAGTGGTGACATGCAATTTAATGACAATAGTAATGATGATAACGATGATGATGATAAGGATAACAATGATAACTGTAACAAGGATAATAATGATAATAATGATGATGCTCATATCATCAATGATACTATTAATGAAAATAATGATAATATGATAATGAAAACGATAATAGTAATAACAATGATAATAATGATAATGAGGATAATAACATTGATAATATTGCTAATGAAAATCATAATGATAATAATGATATCAATAATATCAATGATGATGATAATGAAGATATTGCTAATAAGGATAACAATGACAATGGTAATGATAATGATAATGATGAAAATAATAGTAGTCATGATAGAAATAAAAGGATCATAACAATGATAATGGTTATAATAATAATAAAAAATATATTGATAATACTAATATTACTAGCAATGATAATGATAATAGCGATGATTGTGAAAATGATGATAACTATGATAATAATGAAGATGATAATACAGATAATAATGAAGATGATAATGCAGATAATAATGATAATAAGGATGCCAATAACAATAAAGTTATAAAGATCAATTAAATTATGATAATGATAATGATGAGGCTGTTAAGCTTATTGATAATGATAAAGACACTGATTATTATTACCATAATGATCCTAATTACCTTGATGAAAGTTACCATCATAAATTCCCCGATTGCTATCATCATCATAAATTCATAATCATCAGCATAATCATTAAAAGAAAAAAGATCATTAATCACTCCTTTTCTTCATCCATTTAAATTATTCATCCACTTATTCACCGACTTAGATCACGCCTTGGATTTGTTTATCAAAATACAACAACAACAACAACAAGAACAACAGCAACGCCACCACCAAGAACATCAACAACAACAACAACAAAAACATCAACATCACCACCAACAGCAGCAACAACAACAACAGCAACAACAAAAACATCACCACCACCACCAACAAGAAAAACATCAACAACAACAAGAAAAACAACAACAACAAAAATCTAATGTTAGCTTATTCTGGAGGTAAACATCCGCTCTTTTGACACTCCATTTGGAAAGTTTGTTTACTCCTTTTCTGAAAAACCCGCGACAGATGACGGCATAATGAGGATGATAATAGTAATAATGATAATAATGATAATGA
>NW_028234414.1:622645-627645 GCF_977035675.1 Penaeus japonicus | reverse complement strand
ATTAGCATTGCCAACAGCAATGCCCTTATAGCCATTATTTATATTCTAACAATTAATCTTAATATTTGCATCATTATCACTGCTCTCTCCGTTGTATCATTCTTATCATCATAAAGATTATCCTAAGATAATGTTCATGATGGATCAAGAGAAGTGTGGTGAAAGTGATGATGATTTCTCCCTCCTGCAAGAGAAGGTTCCGGAAGGATCGCAAATTCCTCCCCAAAGGACTCTTTCCCTCCGAGCCTAAGAGAGAAAAAAGACCAACTATTATTCTGGGAAATGCACCTGAGAGAGAGAGTTTGAACAAGGCGAAAAAGAACAATATTTCGCCTTCTCGCCTTTCCAGACTCCAGTTGCTTTTGTCAGCGAACGCAAGCAAAAACTCAAATAGAAGTGAAATTAACTTCTCGAGGTGTGTGTGTGAGAGCGAGAGAGAGAGAGACGACTCGTGAAAGAGGAAAAAGACCCTTAGCGTAATGTAGCATAAGAGTCTTGGGACAGAGGAGGACGGGGGGAGTCCGCCTGGTGCAGTTTAACACGTGTTTTGGGACTGAATTACACATTGCTATGTGCTGTAAACACACTCGCTGAAAGAACATTTGAAATCGGTAAACAATGAGTCGTTGAGATTCTTTCACGTCATAACCTTCCTTTTTGTTCTAATTTTACGAATTTCTTTTTATTCCACTTTATTCATTTATTTCCCTTTAACTTTATCTGTTCATTTCCCTTTCAGTTCATATATCTATATTCCTTTCATCATATCAATTGCCATTTGTGTAACTCTACGATACTTTTCTTCCACCTCGAATGGTATCCTGTTGAAAAATCAATACTGCACCGATACTGCCTTTTCAATCAGCCAAACGCCCACCGCAGAGGGAGGAGTCGCCGAGGACCTCCCGTCTGGCGAAGGACGTGTCTCGGACCCTCTTCCGGTGGCCAGGGATGGCGGAGGAAGCACGAAGGACTGCTGACGCAAAGCCCTTTCTTCTGCAGACGTCAGCAGTCAGTACCCAGAAGCTAAGTGGACGACGAGGCTTTCAAAGGATGAATGGATGTCGGTCCTTGGCGTCGACCCCGATACTATGGCTTTGGTTGTTTTAGCGAGGGTCTTTGTAGTGGCGTCAGGAGCAGCGTCGGCGGTCGGGCGCACACGCGCGTGCGAAGATTCAAGTGAAACTCAACTACGCTTAAGAGAAAGGCTTTGAACCTAACGTTTCGAGGCAAGATGGATTACACATCGCTTGGTTGGGAGTTTTTTCTGACTCGATGCGTCACGGTCTAGTTTCTTCTTCCTTTTTGAGTCGGTGGAGCTCGTATGTTTATGCTGTGGTCGGTGGTAGTGGTCCTGTTAGTTCTGTTCTCAGTGGTATCGTGTGTGTGTGTGTGTGTGTGTGTGTGTGTGTGTGTGTGTGTGTGTGTGTGTGTGTGTGTGTTTGTGTGCACGTGCGTTAGTGCGCGCGTACTCAGTCAGAAACCACCTTCCCCTGAGCTACCCGAGTAAACAAGAAGTGACGAACAAGATCTATCGGTCTAGACTCTCGACTAAACTTCGAGTATACATTTCGAGTAGTATTTCGCCCATGCATCGGTGGGTATTGAACAGGCGTTGCGTAATATATCGATGGGGATAATGTGAATGAGTTGTGACGAGTAATCGTGTTTATGGTGTGTGTGTGTAGTGTGTAGTGTGTGTAGCTGTTTTTCCTTGAGATACCCGAGCAAACGAGGAGTGACGAACAAGTTTGCACAAAATTGGAAGAGCTGACTACTTCGAGTACCACAGGGCCCAATAAAAACCTTATTTTAAAATAAACACCAAACGGTAGCCATCAATTTAATGATATTAGTCTATGAACATTAGTGATCATGACACCACCCTCTTAATAAAAAAAAAAAAAGAAAAAAAAGTCATAATTTCTACTTTGAGGGAAACTAGAAAAAATATCTATATCATATTTTGAGATCTTTAATTTTCACAAATTGATACAAGAAAACGGATTTACAGTCGTAAAATTTATTATCAAACCAAGAGAAGTTACTGTGGCAATTCGAGAAATCGCACTGAAAACCTAAGGAAATAATTAAACTCGCTTCTAATACGGCTCGTCCACAATGCGCAGGCAGGTTCCGCTTCCGATTTTCATATCCAAAGGATGGCATGATGCATAATGTATATTCCGTTAATGTCATGGCAGTATGTCATCAACTACAACCTTCTGTTTTCGGTGTTTATTTTCCCGACAGTAGTATGCATCTGCATCACAATACATGTTGTTTCAGCTCTGGGAAATGTGTACCTGCCCACACTGGAAGACACACACACACACACACACACACACACACACACACACACACACACACACACACAGACACACACACACCATAAACACGATTACTCGTCACTACTCATTCACATTGTCCCCATCGATGTTTTACGCAACGCCTGTCCAATACCCACCGATGCATGGGCGAAATACTACTCGAAATGTATACTCGAAGTCTAGTTGAGAGTCTAGACCGATAAATCTTGTTCGTCACTTCTTGTTTACTCGGGTAGCTCAGGGGAAGGTGGTTTCTGACTGAGTACGCGCGCACTAACGCACGTGCACACATACACACACACACGATACCACTGAGAACAGAACTAACGCATCGAGTCAGAAAAAACTCCTAACCAAGCAATGTGTAATCCATCTTGCCTCGAAACGTTAGGTTCAAAGCCTTTCTCTTAAGCGCAGTTGAGTTTCACTTGAATCTTCGCACGCGCGTGTGCGCCCGACCGCCGACGCTGCTCCTGACGCCACTACAAAGACCCTCGCTAAAACAACCAAAGCCATAGTATCGGGGTCGACGCCAAGGACCGACATCCATTCATCCTTTGAAAGCCTCGTCGTCCACTTAGCTTCTGGGTACTGACTGCTGACGTCTGCAGAAGAAAGGGTTTTGCGTCAGCAGTCCTTCGTGCTTCCTCCGCCATCCCTGGCCACCGGAAGAGGGTCCGAGACACGTCCTTCGCCAGACGGGAGGTCCTCGGCGACTCCTCCCTCTGCGGTGGGCGTTTGGGCGATTGAAAAGGCAGTATCGGTGCAGTATTGATTTTTCAACAGGATACCATTCGGGGTGGAAGAAAAGTATCGTAGAGTTGCACAAAAGGAAATTAATATGATGAAAGGAATATAAATATATGAACTGAAAGGGAAATGAACAGATAAAGTTAAAGGAAAATAAATTAATAAAGTGGAATAAAAAGAAATTCGTAAAATTAGAACAAAAAGGAAGGTTATGACGTGAAAGAATCTCAGCGACTCATTGTTTACCGATTTCAAATGTTCTTTCAGCGAGTGTGTTTACAGCACATAGCAATGTGTAATTCAGTCCCAAAACACGTGTTAAACTGCACCAGGCGGACTCCCCCTGTCCTCCTCTGTCCCCAGACTCTTATGCTACATTACGCTAAGGGTCTTTTTCCTCTTTCACGAGTCGTCTCTCTCTCTCTCGCTCACACACACACACCTCGAGAAGTTAATTTCACTTCTATTTGAGTTTTTGCTTGCGTTCGCTGACAAAAGCAACTGGAGTCTGGAAAGGCGAGAAGGCGAAATATTGTTCTTTTTCGCCTTGTTCAAACTCTCTCTCTCAGGTGCATTTCCCAGAATAATAGTTGGTCTTTTTTCTCTCTTAGGCTCGGAGGGAAAGAGTCCTTTGGGGAGGAATTTGCGATCCTTCCGGAACCTTCTCTTGCAGGAGGGAGAAATCATCATCACTTTCACCACACTTCTCTTGATCCATCATGAACATTATCTTAGGATAATCTTTATGATGATAAGAATGATACAACGGAGAGAGCAGTGATAATGATGCAAATATTAAGATTAATTGTTAGAATATAAATAATGACTATAATGGCATTGCTGTTGGCAATGCTACTGAGTTTTTGGACAACAAGAATACTATTGATATTAGCGATAAAGATTATACTGAAAAAAATGATAATAATGCTAATAAATGTTGAAATATGCAATATGATGATAGTATTAGCATTGCTCTTGATGCTGTCAATACAGTTATGATAAATATCTTAATGGCATTGATGAGTTATTTTGCAACATTCTCGACAGAGGTAAAACCCATTCATATTGAATTAACAAATGCCTCGACGACTCTGACCTGTAAGAACGACTACGACCTCGAAATATATAGACGATCCCGACCTTTAATAACCCCACGACCTGTAATAACGACCACGACCTGTAATAACATCCCCGACCTGTAATAACGACTCCGACCTGTAATAATGACCCCGACTTGTAATGACGACCACGAACTGTAATAACGACCACGACCTGTAATAACGACCCCGACCTGTAACAACGACTCTAACTTGTAATAACGACCACGACCTGTAATAACATCCCCGACCTGTAATAACGAACCCGACCTGTAATGACGACCACGAACTGTAATAACGGCCCCAACCTGTAAGAACGACCCCGACCTGTAACAACGACTCTAACCTGTAATAACGACCACGACCTGTAATAACGACCCCGACCTCGAAATATCCCGACGGCCACGGCCTCCGCCCAATACTTTCTTAACCTGAATAGCCGTCGATGAGTCCCGAGATTCAGCATTTGGTCCGAATGCTCCGGAAGGCAAAGGCCGGCGATGACCCAAGATCAGAGAGATTAAGTCCAGTTATCTGAGTTTAATTAAAGTCGTTATTTCTACTGGATTATCGTTCAGCAATAAGGTAATAAGGAGTGTAATTAATTTGTTTTTGTAATTCTGAGATACCAATGCTTATGTGGGATGTTTTATTTGTCTCGAAACGGTGTCTGAAGTCTCGAACAAGATCTCTTTTGATTGGAGGGAGGTCACCTGAATACTCCTTAGAGCTTATAGACCTTAACGTAAGCTACTCGCAAATGGCAACTAGAAGGAAAAGAAAGTATTCATAAGAAGAAGAAGAAGAAGGAAAAGAAAGCAGG
>NW_028234414.1:590145-595145 GCF_977035675.1 Penaeus japonicus | reverse complement strand
AAGAAGAAGAGAAGTAGAAGTTCTGTCGGAAGAAGAAGAAAAGAGAGTAGAAGTTCTGTCAGAAGAAGAGAAGAAGAAATAGAAGTTGTCTGAAAAAGAAAGTAGAAGTTCTGTCAAAAAGAGAAGAGTTCTGTCAGAAGAAGAAGAAGAGTAGAAGTTCTGTCGGAAGAAGAAGAAGAAGAGTAGAAGTTCTGTCAGAAGAAGAAGAAGAAGAGTAGAAGTTCTGTCGGAAGAAGAAGAAGAAGAAGAGTAGAAGTTCTGTCGGAAGAAGAAGAAGAAGAAGAGTAGAAGTTCTGTCAGAAGAAGAAGAAGAAGAGTAGAAGTTCTGTCGGAAGAAGAAGAAGAAGAAGAGTAGAAGTTCTGTCGGAAGAAGAAGAAGAAGAGTAGAAGTTCTGTCGGAAGAAGAAGAAGAAGCAGTAGAAGTTCTGTCGGAAGAAGAAGAAGAAGAGTAGAAGTTCTGTCAGAAGAAGAAGAAGAAGAGTAGAAGTTCTGTCGGAAGAAGAAGAAGAAGAGTAGAAGTTCTGTCAGAAGAAGAAGAAGAAGAGTAGAAGTTCTGTCGGAAGAAGAAGAAGAAGAAGAGTAGAAGTTCTGTCGGAAGAAGAAGAAGAAGAGTAGAAGTTCTGTCAGAAGAAGAAGAAGAAGAGTAGAAGTTCTGTCGGAAGAAGAAGAAGAAGAGTAGAAGTTCTGTCAGAAGAAGAAGAAGAGAGTAGAAGTTTCTTCAGAAAAGAATAGAAAGTAGAAAGTTCTAGAAGTTCTGTAAGAAGAAGAAGAGAAGAGGAGAAGTTCTGTCGGAAGAAGAAGAAGAAGAAGAGTAGAAGTTCTGTCAGAAGAAGAAGAAGAAGAGTAGAAGTTCTGTCGGAAGAAGAAGAAGAAGAGTAGAAGTTCTGTCAGAAGAAGAAGAAGAAGAAGAGTAGAAGTTCTGTCGGAAGAAGAAGAAGAAGAAGAGTAGAAGTTCTGTCAGAAGAAGAAGAAGAAGAAGAGTAGAAGTTCTGTCAGAAGAAGAAGAAGAAGAAGAGTAGAAGTTCTGTCAGAAGAAGAAGAAGAAGAGTAGAAGTTCTGTCAGAAGAAGAAGAAGAAGAGTAGAAGTTCTGTCAGAAGAAGAAGAAGAAGAAGAGTAGCAGTTCTGTCAGAAGAAGAAGAAGAAGAAGCAGTAGAAGTTCTGTCGGAAGAAGAAGAAGAAGAAGAGTAGAAGTTCTGTCAGAAGAAGAAGAAGAAGAAGAAGAGTAGAAGTTCTGTCGGAAGAAGAAGAAGAAGAAGAGTAGAAGTTCTGTCGGAAAAAGAAGAAGAAGAGTAGAAGTTCTGTCAGAAGAAGAAGAAGAAGAAGAGTAGAAGTTCTGTCGGAAGAAGAAGAAGAAGAAGAGTAGAAGTTCTGTCAGAAGAAGAAGAAGAAGAGTAGAAGTTCTGTCAGAAGAAGAAGAAGAAGAAGAGTAGAAGTTCTGTCAGAAGAAGAAGAAGAAGAAGAGTGGAAGTTCTGTCAGAAGAAGAAGAGTAGAAGTTCTGTCAGAAGAAGAAGAAGAAGAAGAGTAGAAGTTCTGTCAGAAGAGGAAGAAGAAGAAGAGTGGAAGTTCTGTCGGAAGAAGAAGAAGAAGAAGAGTAGAAGTTCTGTCGGAAGAAGAAGAAGAAGAAGCAGTAGAAGTTCTGTCGGAAGAAGAAGAAGAAGAAGAGTAGAAGTTCTGTCAGAAGAAGAAGAAGAGTAGAAGTTCTGTCGGAAGAAGAAGAAGAAGAAGAGTAGAAGTTCTGTCAGAAGAAGAAGAAGAAGAAGCAGTAGAAGTTCTGTCGGAAGAAGAAGGAGAAGAGTAGAAGTTCTGTCAGAAAAAGAAGAAGAAGAAGAGTAGAAGTTCTGTCGGAAGAAGAAGAAGAAGAAGAAGAGTAGAAGTTCTGTCAGAAGAAGAAGAAGAAGAAGCAGTAGAAGTTCTGTAGGAAGAAGAAGAAGAAGAGTAGAAGTTCTGTAGGAAGAAGAAGAAGAAGAGTAGAAGTTCTGTCAGAAGAAGAAGAAGAAGAGTAGAAGTTCTGTAGGAAGAAGAAGAAGAAGAGTAGAAGTTCTGTCGGAAGAAGAAGAAGAAGAGTAGAAGTTCTGTCGGAAGAAGAAGAAGAAGAGTAGAAGTTCTGTCAGAAGAAGAAGAAGAAGAGTAGAAGTTCTGTCAGAAGAAGAAGAAGAGTAGAAGTTCTGTCGGAAGAAGAAGAAGAAGAGTAGAATTTCTGTCAGAAGAAGAAGAAGAAGAAGAGTAGAAGTTCCGTCGGAAGAAGAAGAAGAAGAAGAGTAAAAGTTCTGTCAGAAGAAGAAGAAGAGTAGAAGTTCTGTCGGAAGAAGAAGAAGAAGAGTAGAAGTTCTGTCAGAAGAAGAAGAGTAGAAGTTCTGTCAGAAGAAGAAGAAGAAGAGTAAAAGTTCTGTCAAAAGGAAAGTACAGTTAAAGGATAAGGAACAACCAGATAAATAAAGAGTGAACTGATACTTACACTTACTTGATGTGGAGGAAGTTTTTTTTCTAGAGACTCGAGAGTGCTTGTCACAATGCAGATAGAAGGGTATGTGGAGGCGAGTTGCAATCTGTTAAGGCTGACCAATCGCCATGACTAGTATTTTTTCAAAGTTTTTACATCAACCCAGTTAGTGTTTCATGTACTCTCTCCACCAAGTACCTCGATAGTATTTGTACAGTATTTAGTCTTAACGTTTGGTTACCCACTTCATCTGCTATTTCATTCATTCTTAAATAATTTAGATATAGTCTTTATCTCTGTATTTTGAGTTATTTTTGTCTTTATCTCTGTATTTTGAGTTATTTTTGTCTTTAACTCTGTATTTTGAGTTATTTTTGTCTTTAACTCTGTATTTTGAGTTATTTTTGTCTTTAACTTTGTATTTTGAGTTATTTTTTTGTTTTTAACTCTGTATTTTGAGTTATTTTTGTCTTTAACTTTGTATTTTGAGTTATTTTTGTCTTTAACTCTGTATTTTGAGTTATTTTTGTCTTTATCTCTGTATTTTGTGTTACTATGATTCATTAATGAGATGATGTGATCCACTAATAACAACTATTTTGAAGAAACCTGGAAGAGAAAAGGGGAAAGTTTGCTGTCAGAGTCTCACTATCATTGAGGGACATCTATGGAGAGACAGATAACCAGAGTCGTCTCTCTATTGGCTGCTAGATAAATATGTTGGTCCATAAGCTATTTAGGGATATACTTATATCCATTTCAGAAAAATACCTCTTCCGATTACCTAAATCATCTTGTCAGTCAGATAATATTGATTGACAGGTGTTTTGAGATAATAGTCATTGACAGGTGTTTCTTTCCTTCTTTTTTCTCTTCTTTTCTGGCTATGCAGCTATGGATTCCTCCTGGTACATATATCTTAGTGCTCTTCAATATC
Organism: Penaeus japonicus; assembly: GCF_977035675.1. Taxonomy (NCBI): domain Eukaryota; kingdom Metazoa; phylum Arthropoda; class Malacostraca; order Decapoda; family Penaeidae; genus Penaeus; species Penaeus japonicus. The sequence goes on along the minus strand of NW_028234414.1, from coordinate 591,766 downwards.
CCATAAAAACAGTTCATAGCCTGATTTTGTGGCTTTATGTTACAGTAGAAGAAAGATATCACGCTTAGAGAATAAACGTGGTAGTTGAAAACACCGTTAGTACGATTTTGTGTGTGTGTGTGTGTGTATGTGGTTTTGTTTTGTGGGAATTTATCCTCCTGTGATTTTATATGAGTGCCTATTAGCTTCTATATACTTTTTAATATTCAGTTTGTGTTTACATGAGTTTCTGTACTTCATACATGAGCTTCTGCAGAATCAATTATTTTTGTTTATAGAGAAAACCTGAGGAACAGTTGTTTTTTTCTTCACTATCAATATGTATGTGGAACAAATCTCCATCAAAGTATTTTACATGTGGTATAAAAACGAAAGCTGCTTACTTAGATGCGTAAGGTCGATATTACTCTTGGGTCTAGCCCATTACTGATGAAAGGAATTCAGAGATCCCAAATGAGTTGAATATTACTAGAAATTAGTCATGGTAGAGAGAGAGAGAGAGGGGGGGGGGGGAGAGAAAGAGTGTAACCTTGTATTTATATTTTATGTTTGCTGTTATTATTATTATGTTCACTGAATATTATTCACGTACGTATACTTTCGCTATTATCTCTCTCTCTCTCTCTCTCTCTCTCTCTCTCTGAACTGACCTGTATTGGCAGGTCAGTTCAGAATGCTATGTAGAAGAAACTAAATGCAGACTTTGCAACGAAGAGTATAAACGAACACTTGAACATTACATTTCAGAGTGCTATATGATACAACCTTTCAGGCCACCTAGCATGAGGTATGCAGAGTTACGTAATTATTTCATATCATCAATTGTAGTAGAAGATGTACTTATGCTATATCCGAAATTCGGTATATGATACCCTACTAAAGCATTTGTCAAATGTCTTTTCACAGTTGATATACTATAGAATATAACCATGTTATTACCTTAATTTGTAATACAATGTTAGCAACAATGTCATGACTGAATCAATGTACCAAAGCTTGCCCATCCCTGTGCAGTTAGCCAAGGTGGTAAATAAAGAAGTGTGACTACAAAGGATGGGCGGGGCAAGACGGAAGTGAGGAAGTGCGTTGATATTATAGAAGCGAATTTTTCTAGACCTTCGTTTCATCTTTGTCAACAGGAAGCTTTCGCTGAGATTCAAGATTCGATTAATTAAGTTATGCGTACTCTGACTCATAATTGTGAGTCATGGATCTTGATTTCTGAGCTTGAGAAGGACATTGAAGCTTCCAGAATTTCTTCCTCTCTCTCTCTCGTGACAAAACATAACAGGCCCGGCAGGGGCATTTCCGGTCATCACAGTAGGGCAGCAGCTTGGCCATATGATTAATGAATCGGAATGAAGGATTTGAGTGTGTTGCATTGCAAGGTCGGCCGCATCGTGGAGAACGGCGAGCGAGAGGCGGCAGCGGGCAAGTTTATATGGGAGAGAATTAAATTCAAAAGAGTGACACGGAATAGATTCTGCCCACGACAAATCTTTTTCACACCGTGTGCTCGAAATCGTTAATGTTGGAGAAATATGAAACACTCAACGGTGTTACGCATGGCGCAAGCGCTTACGAAAGCAAGCAATATATATATATATATATATATATATAT
>NW_028234414.1:587304-590045 GCF_977035675.1 Penaeus japonicus | reverse complement strand
TATATATGATATGCATATGTATGGATATATATGTATTTTTGTATATATATAATATTTATATATATATATATATATATATATATATGGTATATATATATATATATATATATTAATATATATATATATATGTATATATATATGTATATTTATGTGTGTGCGTGTGTGTGTATGTGTGTGTGTACATACATATGTATTTATATATATATATATATATATATATATATATTTATATATATATATATATATATATATATATATATATATATATTATACAAAATATATATACATATTATGTGGGTTTATATGTGTGTGTACTTAAGCAATCTGAGATTTGCAGATGACATTGTTCTTTTCGGCGAGTCAGCAAATAAATTGCAACAGTTACTAAGCGATTTGAAGTCTGAAGATTGGCCGTAAAACCGACATGCAAAAGACCAAAGACATGTTCAACAGTTGAATCCCAGTTGAGCAAATAAAAGCACAGGGCAAAGTTCAAGAAGCAGTAAACGAGTATGAATACTTAGGGCATCCTGCGAAGCTGAGATAAAACGACGAATTAGGCTAGGTTGGAATGCCTTTGGTGCACAAAGTAATATTTTATTAGGCCGTCTGCCACTATGTCTAAAGAGAAAGGTTTTTGAACAATGTATCCTCCCCGTCATGACATATGGATCAGAGACATGGACTACGACCAAAGTACTAAAGAGGAAATTATTAAGTGCTCAAAGAGGAATGGAAAGGCTTATGCCAGGAGTTAGCTTAAGAGACAAGAAAAAAGCCACATTGATCAGAGAACAGACAAAAGTATAGGATAGCAGGCCATATATATCGGAGTCAGGACAACAGAAGGTTAATGGAAACAACAGATTGGGAAAAACATGACACAAAGAGACCAAGGGCAAGACCAATGACAAGATGGTTTGATGAAATAGCGAATTTCGCGGGAGTAAACTGGAATCAGAGGATATAAGACCGAAATGACTGGAAAAGTTTGAGAGAGGCCTATGTCGTTCAGCGAACAGGCTGACGAGTATGATATATATATATATATATATATATATATATATATATATATATATATCATATTTACATATATATATATATATATATTCATATATATATTATATATATAAATATATATATATGTATATGCATGTATTTATATATGTATGTATATATTTTAGCTGCCGGCTCACCTATTGCCAGGTGAACACTCCATCGCAGCCCGGTTCACAACTGGGTTCTCTCTTGTATCCAGGGGACATGCTCTCTTCCGTCCTTAGTGTAACAAGGGCACCCTCATGGATTAGTCAGTTGCCCGCATTTTGTTTCCATCCGCTGATGTCCCCGCTTGCAGATTAGTTGATTCCTCCCTCATTAAAAGGCTGCCAGTTTCAACCTTAACAGTCTTTCTTTTCTGCCCGACCCTGTGACCTGACCAGACTTGCCTCGGTTCCCCTCACCTTTCCGTACTGCCTTCGTTTCTGATCACCTGTCCACGCCTGCCTTTCTTGTACCGTGATGCTTCCCTCTTACCCTCTCTTATACCTTCTTATCCTCTTCCTCCTCAGTTGAAATCCAGGTGGATTTCGAAACTGTGTCTAGTTTTTCAGTAAATCTATTTTGTGTATAGTGTTTTCTTTCTTGCATACACGTGTATATACGTGTATATGTAGATACATATATATATATATATATATATATATTTATATATATATATACAAATTTTACCTCCCTGACCGGGACTCGAACCCGCGCTGTAAGATTGACAGGCACGGTGTTGAAACCGATCGGCTACTCGACCCGCTAAAAGAATTGTCCATCCAGACGCCTTATGAGACATTGTGGAACTTACCTATGTGCTCTTAGCAGAGCAGTGATAGCGAATTTTCACGGACAATTCCCGCGAGCACTCGGCAGCAACGGAATCACAAATTCAAGTCCCAAATCAGGTTACCGAGGTTATATATATGAGAGAAAGATGTTAGAATGCAGTAACGTGTTTTGATATATACATATAAATTTTACCTCCCTGACCATCCCATAAGGCGTCTGGTTGGACAATTCTTTTAGCGGGTCGAGTAGCCGATCGGTTTCAACACCGTGCCTGTCAATCTTACGGCGCGGGTTCGAGTCCCGGTCAGGGAGGTAAAATTTGTATATATAGATTAAAATGCGTTACTGCATTCTAACATCTTTCTCTCATACATATTTATATATATATATATATATATATATATATATATATATATATATATATATATATACGTGTGTGTGTGTGTGTGTGCGAGCGTGCGTGCGTGCGTGCGTGCGTGCGTGCGTGCGTGTGTGTGTGTGTGTGTGTGTGTATGTATGTAAGTATGTATGTATGTATGTAGAGAGAGAGAGAGAGAGAGAGTTTGATTAATGTTTTACTCTGTTAAATTAAATGACCGTCCCTTTGAATTTTTATTTAGAATCACCAGAGTAAAACAACTGAGAGTGTAGATTCAAACCAAACGCTAAAATCAAGGCATTTGTAAATAACATTCACATCAACAAAATTGAAAGAAAATGGATTTGATAAAAATAGCAAAATGAAACAAGCACATACGGTTGACGAAACTATAAACTGTTGAAAACAAACTGAAATATAATAAACATTTCCGTCATTTGAACCATGAAAGTGAAAGAGTGTCTTTGAACGATACACAAAGTCCATTTGTTAACAAGCTGTGTTAACGAGAAATATAACAATATAT
>NW_028234414.1:560087-562204 GCF_977035675.1 Penaeus japonicus | reverse complement strand
TCTTGAAGGAACCTTATGTCGTTGGATTTGTTTAGATCTGATCACAAAATAAATCGAGGAAGGATTCTGCTCCCTTGACTCGTGCAAATATTTTCAAAAGCACTTTCAAATTGCCTGGCTCTCACTTATGCTTCCCAAGTGTGGTATCTCTGGGATCGGATATAAGGTTGCATGGATAAAACGGAGATAGAGATGGTAGTTATTGTGCAACTGGGAAGAAAATGCATTCAGCCAGTGTTTTATTTTGATCATTTGTTTACCACTGGTGATGATGATGATGATGATGATGATGATGATGATGATGATGATGATGATGCTACTACTACTGCTGCTGATGGGGATGGTAATGATAATGACGATGACGATAATGATGATGATACTTTTGGTGATGACGATGACGATGACGATAATGATGATGATACTGCTGTTGATGATGGTGGTGGCGATGACGATGAAGATAATGATGTAATGATAGTGATGATAATGATTTTGATGAGGAGGAGGATGACGATGACGATGATGATGATGATAATGATTTTGATGACGATGATGATGAGGAGGATGACGATGATGATGATAATGATTTTGATGATGATGATGATGACGATGATGATGATGATGATGGGGGTGATGGTGATGATGCTACTACTGCTACTGCTACTCCTGATGATGATGATAATGGCAACGATAATGATACTACTGCTGCTCCTGATGATGATGATGACAATAATGATAATGATAATGATAAAGATAATGATAATTACAATGGTAATGATAATGATGAAAAAGATAATTCTGAAGATAATGACAGTAATGATAATGGTAGTAATAATGCTAATGATGATAATAACGGTTAGGAGAAGGATCATGGCAATGATAATAATGATAATAATAATGGCATATAACTCTTCATTCATAACCTAAATGATCTAGTCAATCGTAATCTATCGTCTATGAACACGTGTGGTCTATCTAGTATGCAAGTCATATTCTTTCCAATTCCTTCGTTATTCCTATAAAGGGCAATATCATCTAACGTCTTGAACTCTATCTCTCAACGCTGTTCCCGGTAGAGTCACCGCTGCCTTTAAACTTCACCCCAAGCATTTCATCCCAAAATGCCTCAGACCATAAAACATCTGGACACCACACAATTCCAACCACAAAACCTGGACGTGGATACTTGGGTTATTTACGATCTGCCTATTATATTCCCGCGGCCGCAGGACATTGTAGGACACCGACAGATACCAAAGGACACGCCTGTGACGTGGGTGTCTCTGTGTAAAGGAGAAGGACAAAACAGGCAACACAAAACTAAGCTTTTCTTGTCTTCGGTAACAATCTCAAGGAGGAAGGGGGGAGGGGGGGGGGGCGTGTATCCGCTCATCTCTCAAGATGGAAAAGCAAAGCGTAGGTGACACAAAAATTGAAAAAAGACGATGGATGTAGAAATAGAGGTAGAAATGGACAAAGAGGAACAGTAAGGACGCGAAAGAAAGAGAATAAGCGAGTAGCTGTAAGGACTATATTTCATCATGGCTGTAGATTATACATGATGATTTACGGGAGGTTTCCATTAGTGGCACAACCTTCTGGTGGTTGTTAACTATACTAACTCAGAATTAGCCGACCGCCCATCAGGGGAATGTGGACGTTGTGGACTGCTGAATGCCCGACAGGGTGATTTACTTGCTATCCTCTCAGTGAGCGCCAATGGTAAAGATTCACTTAAGACGCGCAAAAATGGCAATATATGAGAAATATGAAATGTCTATAAGAGTTATGTACAAATGCTCCCTGAACTTACGTATGGAGATTAATGTTCAGATTTCCACTTACGCAGGCATGTTCATTTAGTACGCACACACGTAAACACACACACACAAATATATATATATATATATATTTATATATATATATATATATATATATATATATATATTATATATACATTTATATATATATTAAATATGTATATTTATATATATTATATATATATATTATTATTATATTTATATATATATAAATATGTATATATTATAAATTATATATATATATATATATATATATCTATATGTGTTGTGTGTGTGTGTGTGTGTGTGTGTGTGTGTGTG
>NW_028234414.1:535087-555087 GCF_977035675.1 Penaeus japonicus | reverse complement strand
TGTTTAAGAGTGAGGAGTGTGATTGTTATATTGTGTCTTGTGTGAGAGAGTATTATATGTGTGAGTTTGAGGTATGTTAGGAATTTGAGTGTGATTAGTGTGTTTGAGTTACGTTGTGATGGGGAGACAGTGTTTTGTAATTTTTTGTGAGTTAGAGGTTGTGTGGGTGTTATGTGTGGTCAGAGCGTTCATCTTGAGAGCGTTGAGTGGGTTTTTGTGAAAGAGGTTGGTGAGATTGTGTGTGAGTGAGTCGACAGTGAATAGAGGAGAGAGTGTGTGTGAGATTGACTTGCGTGGTAGCGTGCGAGAGTCCACTGTGTGGTGTGAGAGTGTGTGGTGTGTGTGAGGGTGGAGTGTGGTAGTTTAGTGAGTTAGCGTGTGTGTGTGTGTGTGTGTGTAGTGTGCGGTGTGAGGGTGGGTGTGTCTGGTCGTGAGTGAGTGAGTTTGTGTGTATGTTTGTTGAGAGTGTAGTGTGTATGAGTGTGTCGCTTCTCTCTACTATACTATCACTATATGTCCTCATCAACTCAATAACTATCAAAAATATCTATCTCAATATCTAATCACTAATCTCATAGTGAGAATGTGGGGATGTGATAGATGAGAGTTGAGAGAGTAGTTGTGTGTTGTGGTGATAGAGAGGTATGGAGAGAGTGTGTTATTTTGTGTGTGAGAGATATAGTTTTATGTGATATGTTGTGATATAGAGATTTTTCTTTGAGTGTGAGGGTAAATATTGAGTTAGGGATATAGTTTTAGTTATATTTTGAGTGAGAGATAGAGTGTAGAGTGGACTGCGTGATTGAGTGTAGGAGGTGTGAGTTAGATTGTTATTTTTAGAGTTATAGATAGTGGTGATTGTGTGTTATGTGAGTGGAGGCGATGTGTCTGAGGTGAGAGAGAGGTGAGAGTTTATATTGTGAGAGAGAAGAAGTTAGAGTGATGGGGGGGTGTGAGGTTATGTATGAGTTGTGATATAGAGAGGTGAGAGTAGTAGTGAGAGAGTGAGTTGATTTTAAGAGTGGGGGGGTGTGGGTGGGGTTAGGGGGGAGGGGTGGAGTGAATGATAGAGGTGTTAGATATATAGTTTACTTCTAGTGATTGTTGAAGTGGATGAGATATTTTATGTGATATATGATTGTGAGTTTAGTATAGTTTGTGAGAGATAGATAGAGGGGGAGGGTTTGATGATGTAGATAGAGAGAGTGAGTTTGAGATAGATATAGAGAGAGTGTTATGAGTGATAGATAGATATAGTGAGGTAATTTAGTGCGTAGACAGTGTGAGATATAGATGTTTTGATAGAGAGATGAGATATAGTTAGTGTTTGTTGATAATGTATATTGTTTATAGAGGCAGATTTTGTGTGAGATTTATATTTTGTAGATAGTTAGAGAGAGAGATATTGAGGAGTTAGTTAGTAGCAGTCTAGCAGTTATAGCAGATAGGGTGTGTGGTGAGTGAGTGAGTGAGAGATATGAGTGATTGAGTAGAGGATTGAGTGGGTGTGTGTGTGTGGTGTGAGAGAGTTTGAGTGAGGGTGGGGGAAAAGAGAGTGTTTGGTGAGTGTGTGAGTGTGTGGGTGTGTGAGGAGTGAGTGTGAGAGGTGAGTGAGAGTGGGTAGATTGAGAGGTATGTGTTTTAGGGGTGGGGTGGTGGGGTGGGGGGGGGGGGGTAATGGAGAGGAGATTTAGTGATAGAGTTATAGAGTGTGAGTGTGATAGAGTGAGAGAGAGTGTTTGAGTGTTATGTAGTGAGGTTTTAGAGTTGAGAGAAAGTTTTTAGTGAGTGAGCAAGAGAGTTTGAGAGTAGTATTGAGAGTGAGAGATTGATATTGAGAGTGATAAAGTAGAGTTTACAGTATATATTTTGTGCTGATAGTCTGATTTTAGTGTTATGATAGTATAGAAGCTGTGTTATTGAGAGAGAGTGAGTGGAGTGTAGAGAGAGGATAGTGAGGGTGAGAGTGAGAGTGAGTGTGTGTATGTAGATTGATATGTGTGAGAGTGTTAGTAAGTGTATGTTTGTGTTAGTGAGAGTGTGATATGGTGGGTTTAGTGTGTATAGTTATGAGAGACAGGATGTGGAGAGTGTGTGTCATGTGAGAGTGTGTGTGGTTTGTGAGTGAGTTGAGAGGAGTGAGTTAGTAGATTGTTTGATACACCACACTACTTCACATCCACTCACCACACACACACACTCACACTCACACACACTCACACACAGTTAGTGTGTGTGTGAGAGATAGTGTGAGAGAGATGAGATTGAGTGAGAGTGTGAGAGAATGGAGTCAGTGTGGTGAGTTTAGAGAGGAGAGTTAGAGAGAGTGTGTGTGTGTGTTTGGTGTGAGTATGTGTGATAGATTGGATATGTGTGAGGTGAGAGTGTGTGTTTTGAGTTTGTGTGTTGTGATTGTTTGTGAGTGAGTCAGTGTGTGTTGAGCGTGAGTTTGGTGTGTGGTCAGAGTGTGTGAGTGAGTGAGAAGTGTGTGTGTGAGTATATAGTGTGAGGTGAGTGGTGTGAGAGAGTCGCTAACACACAAACACAACAACACACCACACATCACTCTCTCACACTCCACTGTTTAGAGAGTTTGAGAGAGTTTGTGTTAGATTTAGTGGATGATAGATATGATTTATATATTGATATAGATAGATTTTTTTTTTAGTCTGTGTGTGTTGGGGTGTTGGTGTGGTGCTGTGGGTGTGTGGGTGTGTGTTGTAGATTTATACATATAGTTAGTTATTGAGATTATAGTTGTGATTGTTAGAATGATTTCAGATTGATTTATATACTTTATTGATGTGATATTGTTTGGTAGATAGAGAGAGTGTGAGTGTTGTTTGTAGAGAGAGATTTATAGAGTGGTAGAGTGTTATAGGGAGATAGAGAGATTATGGATGTGAGGTGATCATTGACTATATGTTTTTGTGATCGATTAGATTGAGTATATTAGTTAGTTAGTTAGAGTTGAGAGAGAGAGTGGTAGAGTAGATATATAGTTATGGAGGTAGGGAGGATTAGGTTAGAAGTGTGTTATAGAGATATAGATGATAGATATAGACAGAGATTGTCTTTGTTTTTAGTTTGATGAGTGAGATAGTTATTATAAATTTATATGAGAAGAGTGTGAGATAAGAAGAGTGTGTGTTTTGATGAGAGAGGATAGATTTTGAGAGAGTTAGTTGTGAGATATGTGTTTTGATGTAGAGATGTGAGTGTGACACACAGCACTAACACACCCACAACCACTCACACACACACACACACACAACACACACTCACACAAACATATATATATATGATATTTTATATATATACGCGTAATATATATATATATTATATATATTTATATATTTATTTAAATGTATATATCTATAAATATATATATGGGTGTGTTGTGTGTGTGTGTGTGTGTGTGTGTATTGAATATATTAGATATTATATATATATATTATATATATATAGATATTATTATATATATATATTATATATATATATATGTTATATAGATATATATATATTATATATATATATACATATATATATATATATATAAATATATTATATTTATATATAAGTATATATATACATAACGAATATATATATATACTATTATATATACATATATATCTATATTTACTATATAAATATATATCTATATATATATATATTCGATATATTATATTTGTATATATATATATATATCAAATATTATATATTATAAATATACATAATATATATAGTATATTAAATATATCTATATATAAATATATATATATAACATATATATATATATATTATATTACTATCTATATATATTATATATATAATATATATATAAATATTATATATATATACACCCACACACTCACACAACACAACACACACACACACACTCACACAACACACACACACACAACATATATATTATATATATATTTATATTTATATGCTATATATATATATATTATTATATATATATATTTATATACATATAATATATATATATATAAATTATATATAATATATATATATCTATATATATATATATACTTATATATATATATTTATATAGATTAGATATATATATAATATATATATATATATAAAATTATATAATATATATATATATATATATATATATATATATTTATATATATATACATATATATATATATATATATTTATATATACTATATATATATATTTATATATTAATATATTTATATATATTATGCTATATATATATATATATATATACGCACACACACACAGCACCTCACACACACACTACACACACAAATCACAACACAGATATATATATATATATATATATATATTGATAGGTTTATACTATATATAATATTTATTATATATTATATGATCATATCTGTGGGTGTTTGTGTGTGTGTGTGTGCGTGTTGTGTGTGCCAATACAGTTGTAGTCGTGTTTATTATATATTCTTAATATATTAAATATATATATATTAATAGAAATTATAATATATATAGGAGTTTAGATATTTTTATATATATATTTATTTAATATTATATATATATATATATTGATATAGCATATATTTATTTACTCAATTAGCAGGGTTTAGACAGAAAAATTTATAGAAGTTTGTAGAGAAAGAGAAGAAAAAAATATATATATTATATATATATGTATATATATATATATTAATATGCTATACTTATCACATATTACATATAGATTATATAGTTTTATATATATATAATATATATAACAATATTGATAGTTATATAGATTATAAGCATTAATTATATATATATATTGGTATATATATACTATAGTATATATAAGAATGATATATGTATGTGAATGTAGTATGTATAGATATTATATATATATATAAAGTATATATATAATAGATTATATATATATATATACATATAATATTACCGATATATATATATTAAGTATATATATATAGAAGTATATATATATTATAAATATATATATATTAATATTATATTAATAAACATATATGCTAAATATACGAGTAGAGTATAATATATAGTATATGATATATATAATATTATATATATATAGAGACATATATATAGTATATTATTATTTACACACCACACACGCAGACACACACACTCGAGACACACACACACCAACAGCAGCACACACAACTACACACACACACACACACACACAACCTTCATATATATTTATATATATATATTGGATATATATATAGCATATATTATATATTAGTGTTAGTATATTTATATATATATATATATATATATGATCTGGATGATGTGTGTGTTGTGTTTTGTGTGTGTAGTAATATAGGTGTTGTGTGATGTATAAGATATATATAGGACATGATATAATTTATAAGTATAATATATATATATATATGATATATATATAATTATATATATTTATTATATATTATATATATATATATAAATATGTTATATGTGATAGTATACTATAGGTATATATATTCATATACATATATATATATATATTATAATATATATATATATATATATATATATTAATACATATAGATATATATACACTATATATATAAACTTATATATATTATTAATATAGTATATATATATTATGTATTGTATGTATAGTATAGATAGATAGATAAGATATGCATCATTTATATATATATATATATATATATATATATATATATATATGTATATATATCTCTGGAATATATATATTATTATATATTAATTATATAGAATATAAATAGAGGAATAGATAAGATAGATATGTATACATTAACAGTACAGTAACATATACTATATATATATTATATTATATAATTATATAATTATATAATCTTATAATATATATATATATAAGTACATACACACACACACGCATACACACAAACACACACACACACACACACACAAACACAAACACACACATATGTTTATGTGTGTTTTTTTTCAGCGAGTCAACTAATGAGCTGCAAAAATTTATTAAGCGATTTGAACAGGGAAAGTCTGAAGATTAGAAATAAAATGAACAGGAAAATTGAAATAAAGTCGTGTTCAACAGTCGAATCCCATTTGAACAAATACAAGTACAGGGCGAGGTAATAGAAGCATTAAGCGAGTATGTAGAAACACTAGGGCACTCTCAGATGTGCAGACGAGATTACATCCTGTGAAGCTGAGATAAAATCGGACGAATTTTGTTTTGGATGTGCCTTCGGGTACACAGTAATATATTACGAGGGTTCTGTTTGGCCTATATATGTCATCAAAGATAGAAAGGTTTTTAACTAATGTGTCCTCCTCCGACCATAAAAACATATGGCATCAGAGTACATGGGAACTAAGACTAAATTTACTTGAAAGGATAATTAGTAAGTGCTGATAGGACATGGCATGGGAAAAGGGCTCTGATGTAATAGGAGCTAGCAGAAAAAAGAGGAACAACTAAGTAGGTCAGGGGGGATAGACAAAGGTAGAGGGATATACTTGAAGAGGATTACAAAAAAGAAAGTAGCAGTGCGGCAGGTCATATATATCGGAGTACAGGACAACAAGCCTGCGACATAAAGAAAAGATGACACAAAGAATAGTACCAACTGGCAAGTGACCATAATGACAATAGCAATAACCTTCTATGCAAATAGCGAAAATAGTCGTTGTGTGTCCTGTGCTGTGTGTGTGTTGTGTGTGTGGTGTGTGTGTGTGTATTGTGGGGTCGACGTGTGTGAGCGTATATCTATATATTATATTATATATATATAGCATATATATACTATATACTATAATAATATATATATATATATAAATTTAATATATATTGAAAGTATATAATGTGATAAAACTATTCATATAGAATTATATATATAATATTATATATCATATATACATGAATATTATATAAGGAGTGGCGCGTGTATATATATATATATATATTTTATTATATCTATATATTTATATATATATATATTATTTATAAAAATAATAACTTATTCACACTCCCTCCCCCTACCCCCCACCAACCCCACCCACCGCCCCTCCCCCCCCCACTCCCCGCCCACCCCCCCCCCCCCTCCCCTCATCCCTACCCCTCCCCCCCCCCCCCCCCCCCCCCCCCATTCATCCCCCTTCTCTCTCCTTCCCTCTCCATTATTAAAGTCCCTCCTCCTCCCCACCCCCCCCCTCCTCCCCCCCCCCCCCTCCCTCCCCCCCCCACCCCCCCCCCCCACCCCCCACACCCTTCCCTTGCCCCCCTCCCCCCCTTTTTTCCCCCGATCACCATCCCATCTAATCACTTCCTTTCCTCCATCTCCCTCCCCCCCAAAAACCCCCTTCTTCTTATTCTTTTCCCCGTTCCCCCCACCACCCACCCACCCCCCACCACACAACCCACACAAACAACACTTGCCGTAAAATAAAAATATATATTATTATAGCTATATTTTATATATATATGTTGTTGCTCGTTGTTGTGTGTGCATATATATTTATTATATATATATTATATATAATTTATGAGAACGCTCTCATATATAGTATCTATTATATATTATTATATATAATTATATTAGATTTTATATATATATTATTATAATATAAGCGCATATATGTATTATATGTATATAGTATACTTATGCTTGTCTACGGTGGGTTGTGTATATTATATATATATTCATATATATATATATATCGTTCATTAATCCTGCATATATATATATATATATTATATATGTATTTATGTGTGTGTGTGTGTTGTGGTGTGTTGTTAGGCGTTGTGTGTGTTATGTAGTGTGTATATAATTTGTGCTTTGTTGGGTGTTAGGGTTGTATGTGATATATATATATATCTTATATTATATATATATTATAGCTATAATATATATATATATATATACTATATATACATATATGTATGTGTGTTGTTGTGTGTGTGTGGTATGTATGTATATAAGTGTGTGAGTAGTGGTTGCATGGTGTGTTGTATGGATGTATATTAAAACGTGTTGTGTGTGCTATATGTGAGTGTGGTACGTGTATATGTATTGTATATGTAGTAGGTTATATAGATATATAGTTATATATATATATAGTATATATTATAAATATATTATCTTTGTTATTATATAGTATATATAGTTGTAGTTCATACATACGTATCATACATATAATATAGTTATTTATATATAATTAAAGATGAGATTATATACGTTTATTATATACCCTATTAAATATAGTATGTTTATATATATAGTTTATATATTATATATAGTATATGGTTTATACATACTATATATATATATGATATATATTTATTTTAATATTAAAATAATTATATTATAATATATATATATATATATTATATATACATATATATACACAGACAAGCACATACACATACACACAGGCACATACACACACACCACACACACATCACACACACACACACACCACGAAAACACACACATATACTCTAACACATATATATACTATAATTTTATATATATATATATATATTATATATCATACCATATGTATGTATATATATAATTATATATTATATATATATATATATATTATTATAATAATATATATATATACGATATGTGCTGTGTGTGTGTATGTGTGTGTGCCTGTAGGTGTGTGTGGTTCATGTAGTGATGTAATGTGTGTGTGTAGTGGTGTGTTGTGTTTCTGATATCAAGGTCTCCGATAGCATCCGTATCTCCACGGCCGACGGCTTTTGTAAGTCAGTAGACATAACTTTTGGTTTTTGTGGTTATCTGATTTAGTTCATTTTCTCGAAATTCGGCATAAGATGATAGTATGTGTCCCGGCCTATGTCCTATGAAGTGTTTTCAGTCTATCACTAAGTAACAGACAGGGCTTTGCTTTGAATGTACACGTACCTGTTTTTATATGCTGATTAGTATTCATTTTCCTTTTGCTCTTAAGATACAATCTAAGACGTAAAGTGCTCGGTTCTATCTCCATTTCACTATTTTTATTTTTAAAGAAATTTATTTTTGATTGTACTATCATTTTGGATTCAGTTTATCAACAAACCAGACCGTGAAAGTACGTATTCATAGTTATATTGACGTGTTATTGTGCCCTGGAGTGAATAAGAGCCACACTGTTGTCTCTATTTCTTCAAGCTATTGTAACACTTTTCACATTTGTCAATGCTTCTTTATCATCTAAATTTGACCAATTCATATGTTTGGGCGTTTAATTGTATTACCTCCCCACCCCCCCTGTTGGTTTTTCGTTATGTACTTGTCTCTTTCTGTTCCTTTCCAAATGCGCCAGAGATCTCTCTTTCCGTTTACTCAATAACGAGTGTATGCTGCTTTACCGTTATCTATTGGTGAGCCCCTCATATACTTTCTAAGCTCTTTGTCTTTCCTTTTACTTATTCCACGTTCCATTGTCACTCGTGTTTTCCTTAGTATTCTTTGTCGCTGATACGTTTGGGTTGAGGTCTTTCCAAGTTAACTTCACCGAGATATGATATAATTTTTATTTTTATGAAATCTATTTTTGTGAGACAAATTCAGCTTGGTAATCAACGTGTATTGTTTCATCTATTAGGTGATGACCATGACTACTTTCTTTCCTTTTTACGTCATAAATACTTTCTAATCATCAACACACTACATATCATGACACACACACAGACACACCCACAAACCACACACACAGCACACACACACACACATCACATATACATACTCACACACACATCACAACACACACATCCAACACACACACTCCACTGTCACATCCTACCTCCATATACTGATATTATATATATATATTATATCTTATATATATAATATTATATATCTATTATCAATAGAATTTTAGAGTGTGAGGTTAGTTGAACTGTACTACACTATTACCCCAGGACAATGATCATTTGGTGTGTAGGCATATATGCATAAAATGAAGATTTACATATATATATACAGATATATATATATTAAATATATATAGTATATATATATATATATATTATTAATATATATGATATGTATAGATTTAGTATAACATATTCTCTCAATATATATTATATATATATTGTATATAACTATGACATATATAACAAATATATATACATACTTTATATATATATAATATATTTTCTTCCCCATACCACACCCATACCAACCCCTCCCCCCCCTACTATATAGATTAATATATATGTGTGATGTGTGTGTTGAGATGTGTGTGTGTGTGTGGTGTGTGTGTGTGTGTGTGTGTGTGTCTGTGTGGTCGTGAGTGTGTGTGTGACTGTTCTGTGTGTGTGTTTTTGTGTGTGTGTAATTTTTATTTCTTACTTTATTTGTTTATTCGTATATATATATATATATATATATATATATATATATATATATATAATATATATATATACTTATATGATTATATGTATAATATATATTATATATATTTATATATTATATATTGTATATATATTACTATATATAATAATATATATATATACAAGATATTATATATATATATATAGTATATATATAATCTATATATATAAGAAATTATATATATATATTATATATAGTAAGTTTATATATTCTGTATAATATTATGAAAGACATATATATGTATATAATAATATTTTAATTTTATATATACATGAAGAGATATATATGAGAGGTATATATATATATATATATAGCCTATTCATTGTATATATATATATAGTACGCTCGCTTATATAAATTATATAAGACATGCATATACATTTGCATATACATGTATATATATATATATATATATTATATATAGGAATATACTTAATCTATTATTAGATATATGATAATATTATATATATATTTAGTTTACATATATACATTTATATATATATATATATATTTTTATATATATATATATATATGTTGAGGTAATATATCTATACATTTATATACATATATGATATTATATATTATGTATATATATATTATACGTATTTATATAATATATATATATTATATAAGTATATTTATATATTGTTGTAGATATAGTTTTGATTCGTTATAGTATATATAGAATTATATATATATATATATATAATTTATAGAAGAGACGGAGGAGAGAGGAGAGAGATAGAGAAAGATCGTGTCCGAGAGAGAATGGAGAGAGAGAGAGAGAATGTTTATATATATATATATATATTATATATAGTTATATTTATATATATGATGTATATATATATATTATATATATATTTAATATATTGTATTGTATATAATGTATATGAATATGGATATGTATAATAGATATTTTATATATAATATATATAGCTATATATATATATATATAATATATATATATATATATATATATATCCTATGTATATATATGATTATATACATATATGATTAATATACATATATACAGACACAAATATATATATATTATATATATATATACTATATATTATATATATACGCATATATATATATATATATTATATTATATATATATATAGACACCACACACTTATATATAACTCCAGATGCGAACCTCGTCTTGCTCGGCATTTCATCTATAGAATTGCTTGTCCCACTGCTAGTACCGGATGTTCCATAAAATTACCATATTATAGTTTGGCGAATTCTCTGACAAAACGATAACTATTTCATAGACTGTTTTGTTTGCAAAATCCCTACGTCAGCACTACATTGTATACTCATTCAGCATATTACTTCATTGTAAGATCCTTGCATTGCATGATACAAGGAAGAAATTAACATCTAAAATACGCTTTACAACAATATCTCTTCTGTATTTTGTACGTTTGTATTTCTCTTTGTTTTTTTTTTATGCATGTTGTATTTGTATATCTTGCCTGCTAAGCGAATATAACCAAAATTTCGTAATGAGCAGGCGAGTGCGCGGTGTGATGCACAAGATGTAAAAACTCTAATTGTAAATTCATTCGGAGTACTTTGAGAGTTGAAACCATTGTGGAAGTGGCAAAACTATAAGAAAATTCACTGAAATAACAAGATCAAGCAGGTAATTATGCTAGTTGACTGGGGAGCCCAACGATTGCAATAGTGCATATTGGTTATGATATGTCTGCAAATCGTGAATCCACAGTTCTAATGTCTGAGGTATATGTGAAATCCATGAGCTAAATAAAATACATTGCGTTTAAGATATTAGTTAATCAAAGAGCACATAACAGCCATTTTTTTTTATGTTTGTTTTAATCAATAATACATTTAATCTAAACTAACAAAGATCAATATTATCATACCCCAACGTCTTACTAATATTCCATTATTGTATGACAGATCTATGCTGAATCTGCTCAGAACAAATGTTATGATAAATGATTCACTCAAGTAAACAATAGAAAAATATTTATTTTTTTAAACTGTCGTCTGACTAACTAAATAAATTTACTGCTGGTCTATGAAAAAAAAAAAAAAATCTATCCTCTCCATTTTTTTTTTTTTTTGTAACCAAAAAGTAAAATTTTTCTCTTCAAGCATTTTACTGTCTTTACCACAATTCCAAAGAGCAGAAACAGAGTTTGTAGTAATCCGCTCCACTAACGGGAACATTGCGCAGAATGCAGATGGGATGTGACAACATATTGGACACTGTCGACTGTGATTAGGAAGAATCGTATAGATATATAGGGTTCCATTGAATGTAACCTAGAATATAGTGGCTATTTTATACTCATCATAAGCTACCATACCCGAATCGAAAAAAAAACTGACAAGGAAGAAATGACAAAGAATTAAAGATAATCACTGCCCAAATGGGAACTGATTTTTTTATCCAACTAAGTGAATGCCTTGCAGTATTCTAAGAAGGGCAGTGCAATTTGAGAGATCCAAATGAGATAGATCAACAATCTCTAATCTTCAAAAATGTTAGCCAATCAACAAAGTGTTTTTAAGAAACAGTGAACATAGAATGGTTTCCATATCAAATATATATAAGTAAATAATATAAATATATATATATATATAATATAGTTTATTATTATATATATATATATATATATATATATCATATATATTATATATATTCTAAGACAGCAACAATAATACCCTTAAGCGTTGTGATCTCGATGCGCCTAAAAAACATGTCGAGGCAGGTGGCAGGTTGATGCTAGATGACTTTGTGGATATAGCCTGAAACCTACAAATTGCAAATAATTTAGTTATAATTCATAGTAGACATCTCCTCTGGAAAACACATATATACTTATGGTGTGTTCATCCTCTTGGCATGACAGTAATGATATTTACTCTCATTCTTTAGCAGGATTTTAACGAAGCTTTCATTCACCCTGCACTGACACATGATTATCTCCAAAAGCTCCAGTTAGAACTTATCAACAAGACCCATAGAAAAGACACAATATCAATATGGAAACCGCTAAAATCATTTCCAAATGGAAACTAAAGACCTGTTTCTCGCACCAAGTGATGTAGATGTTGAATTTCTGGTTGACATATACATTAGAAGAGAGCAACACGCTGCCTACATACCTGACATATTAACAATGCTATTTGACTTATACCGGCTAGTGTTAATGGAGTATTAACCAATTCAAATTAAACTTTTTTTTTTTTTTTTTTTTTTTTTTTTTTTTTTGGTTTTGTTATTACTAATAGTAACGTAAAGATTGTTCCAATAGATGATTTTTGCATTCGGTCTGGGAAGAACTTTTAGGACGTGCAAGAGCACATGAGGTCAGCAGACTCTGAAAAACTTCTTTTTCCAATGGTTAAGAAATTATAGGTTTCTTTCATGTAAATAATTGAGAGATTCCATAAAGTATACTATGGCAGACAAGAAAATATTTTGTTACTAAAGGTCAATTATTATAGCATAATTTGTCTGATATTTCATGTCTGTCTGTGTGTCAGTGCAGGCATTGTCTGATGTCACAAATGGGTTTACTGGAAAGATTAGCAGAATTCTCAGACCAAAACTCATATATCTGTCTCCAACATATCCACTGAGAAATTTAGGGAGAAGATTGTATTGTGGGGTTTGGTGTTGGAAACTAATTTTCAGACAAAAAAAAAAAAAAAAAAAAAAAAAAAAAAAAAAAAAAAAAAAAAAAATTATATCATGAATATATATAATATATATATATATATATATATATATATATATGTATATATATATATATATATATATATATATATATATATATATATATATATATATATATATATATATGCACAACAGTATGGCAAATAGATTTTAGTTGTGTTTAAAATGTAGAGGGATTTGAAAGTTCCATCATATTAGCAAAAAATAAATTCATGAAGGTAAGGTAAATATGCCGCTAATGGCACTAGTAATAGGCATAGATCACTGAAATTAATACACTCAATAATTTTTGCTAGTGCATTATGTGGAATTGTAACAGTTTGTATGTTCTAACCATACAGTAAGAAGTGGAATGTTCATTTATTCTTGAAGCTGGAAATTAGATATGTGTAGGAGGAACAATGTTGCAATCTAGTAGTGTTATCAAAAAAGTATATAGATGGCACGGAAATAACACATAATGTACATGAGATAAACATTACTCTATATTTAAATCATCTACCCCTTAGGGGATCGCAAATGACATATTTGTGATTTGACTTATACACATTGCAAAATTGATTGGTAGCACTGGAATTCAAATACATGAAAGATATCACCGCTCCATATGGACCGGCTGAGGAAAATTTAAAAAACAAATATAAACAATAAATATATGGATACAAAAAAGTAAAAATAATATTGTTTTACTGAAATCTAATAAAAAATAACATTAGTAATCATGAAATATAATTGTAGTAAGGATTTTTTTTTTTTTTTTTTTTTTTTTTTTTTTTTTTTTTTACAAACTTGCAACAAATGTTGTAGAACTATAATGGAGGAATTTATATAAAAAACTGACTATCAATTAGAATATGCGTGAAATATATAATCTTTATTAATTTTTTCATTCGCGTGTTGGAAAACCATAAGTGGGAGGCTGTGACTTTCAGAGACTACACACGACAGTACAATCCTGGGACGAAAGCACCATAAGTGAGATTACTAGAACTATGAAAAAGACGCTATATTTTTCTCAGCAGAGACCCACAGAAACAGTTAAGGATAAAGATTGAAGCCAGATTTGCGAGCAGTCCCCCGAGCAGATGCGATATTTAATGTGTCGGGCTTATATACACTATGGTGAGCCCGCCTGCATCAAGTGAGTACTGTCTCGTTCAGAGTGTGATCCAGAATTTGTTGACTCTCAATCTGAGCTGTTGGTCCTTACTCCACTTTGTGGTTGCCCAATCATAGAAAAACAATCCCAAAACAGTTTAGTAACTCACATGGTGCGATCAGTGGAAACTCCTAAGATAGAGATGAAGACGGGAGACTCAATTCACCAACGCGGGAATCTCGAGATGATGCCATCGCACTAATCACTCTAATGCTGCTCTCGGCTAACCACACACCATACCTACTTCAATTATATAATATTGTCCTTCGTGTTGGACGATTAGGTGGTGGTCATAATTGGCACCAAGCAATATGAATTCAGAATCCCATTAAGAGATTATACTTTAATTAGTGGATGTCACTGTATGAATAATATATCCTTGGGAGTCTTGCTCGTGTCCTTTTTTCATTTTGTATGTTAGATGTAGAACAGATAATTTCATTCAAAATTTTGTCCTCCATTTGGTAGGGCCAGAAAATCTGATTGGGGAAATCACTGCTCAAGTGTTTGTCTTTCTTTTCTGTATGGTTCTAGTGGTGGCTGCAGTATTTGGTACTGTGTGTTGTGTGTTGTGAGAATGAGTGTGTGCGGCATAGGTGTGTGTGTGTGTGTGTGTGTGTCGGTGTGTATACTTTGTATATATATATATAATAGTAAATATTATATATATGATATATATATATATATATATATGTATATATACTATATATACGTATTTTATTATATATGTAATGGTATATACAAAAAAATAAAAAATTGTATATATGTATACACACACACACACACACACACAACCACACACCACTTATATATATATCTATATTCTTTCTTATATATAATATATATACTATATATATTATATATATATATATATGGATATATATATATATATATATAATATATATATATATATATCTAATATATATTAAATATATATATGTTAATATGTATATACATATACATCTATATAACTATCTAATTATATATATATATATATTCATATATATATATATTTTATATATATATATATATGGTGTGTGTGTGTGCTGTGTGTGTGTGTGTGTGTGTGTAGTGAGAGTGTGTTTTGTTATACAGCACGTTATACATTTGTATATAATCACTACATATATATACTTCAATATATACATATATAATATATATACATTACGCATATATATATATACTATATTATTATGTATATATAGTATAGCATATGTATTACATATATATTTATATATGATGATGTGTATAGTTCATATATATATATATATATATGTATATATATTTATATATATCTATATTATATATATATAATATTATATTATATGTGTGTGTGGTTGTGTGTGTTGTGTGTGTGTGTGTGCATAGTGAATTGTGTGTGTGTGATGGTGCTAGTTGTGATGTGACATATTGTGTTGTATAGTTATATTCATATCATATATACTATATATTATGTAATATATATAATATATATATATTATATATATTTATATATGTATATATAAATATGTATATTATATATAATATATATATATATATATATATAATATATAGTATATATGTATTATATATATAGTGTATATATATATATGCTTATATAATATATACAGTATATATATAAATTAATATATATATATATATATATATTTAATTTTTATAATATACATATAAAATATATGTGTTGTCGATGTATGTAGTGGCGTGTGTGTGTGTGTCTGTGTGTGGTTTATTGTGGTGTCAAGGGAGTTGTAGTGGTGATCTGTGTGTTGTGTGTGTGTGTGATGTGATAGGAGATGCTGAATATGCGTGGCGCGGTGGTTCGTGGTTTTAGTGTATGTGGTGTGATTGTACGTGTTTATACACGCATCATCACAACACGCACATATATATAAATCTCATATCAAATCGTGTGTTTCCGTTACCTTAGTGGTCTGTAGCGGAGTATAGATTTATGTATTGGTATTGATGATGTAGTATCGTGTGTGGGAGAGTATGGGGCTCATGTTTAGACAAAGTTAATTAAGCATGGCACTTTCTCTACGATGGTTTGAAAGCTTTAGAATACTGTTTGCTCATGTTGAAATATGACTGCAACTGTCCGAATTCATGTGCACGCAATAGGTGTAACTTTTCGGGGATCCGCGAAGGAAATGAGTGCTCGAGGCTAAGTAGCAGATGCTATTTTAGGTTGTGAATTTGAGAGAATGTAACTATGTGGGTGGCACAGCATTAATGCTTTAGGTTCAGAATAGCTCTAGAGCACTCGTGTCTCGACGACCCGCCAACAGGGTAAAAAACTTGGATGTGTAAAATATATGTAAGAAATACAAAACGTTGACTGCTTCATCGGATTACGTGGACAATACAACTAGCGACGGATTATACTAGAGTAATAGTAATATTAGCAATTAGTCATAACAGATGGATTGTAGGAGCACCGGGTGAAAATAAGACTGCTGACACGAGATGCTATTGATTTTAGCCACGATGTCTTAATGGGAATAACGGCAAACAGGAAAAGTTGCCAGCGCTCCCTTCCACGTGCTGTACGTCCTCCGACCATACTCACGTAGATTAATGTGTAAGAAAATAGATAGATTAGATAAATTAACACAAATACATGAAGAAAAAAAAAACATGGTGTATATCTTATAACGACGAAAACGGTCATCAGTGTGAATAATGTGATGATGATAATTATATCTGATGTTTAGAAACGCAATGTCACTATGATAATGATGTCACGGTGATGCGTGAGGACTCTTAAGCCATCAGTGTATAAACTTTGTTATATGAAATCTTAAAAACACAGAAAGTGAGTAATTACTTACTTTCATAAACTAGAGTAAAAGACAAAAGGATTTTTACAGTACAAATTCTGTTTTTTTCTCATAGTTTTGTGTCCATGGATCCAAAACTTTGTGTCATTTTCAGAAATTTGTGAAAACTGTTTCGATTGTACTTTTGATAAGTTTCTCTTGCCGACGCAAAAGCAATGTTCTTGTTCAGCCCTCTATTTTGACACACACATTCACACTGGTATTGCAAATGGTTTTGTATAGTAGTCATATATTGATATATATATTATATTTATTATATATATTATATATATATATATATATTATATAGTAAAGATACTATATATATAATATAATGATATCTATATATATTTCAAATAAATATTATATATATATATAATATTATATTCAGAATGATTAAATATATATAATATATATATATATAATATATATATATATGTATTATGTATATACATTATCTTAGATTGTATGGAATCTATTTTTATCTATCTATACTAATATATATACTATATATATATTATATATATATATAGTATATAGTTTATATTACATATATAGGTATATATTTATATATATATATTTAATATATCATATATCCATATATATATATATAGTAATATATATATTTTTATATATATATATTTATATATATATGTATATGCTTTATATATTTATTATATTATTATAATAATATATATAACATATATGTTGGGAGTCTATTAATATATATAGTAGATAGTGTATGGATCATAATATTATATATATAATGTATATATATGTATATAATATGATGCGGTTATACTTGAAATATATATATACTATGATTTATATATATAAATATATATATATAAGTATATATTTATAACATATATATATTGTGTTGTCGTATAAATATATTATTATATTATATATATATTAATAGAGTATATATAATATAATAATATGTATATTGTATAGTAAATTTATATAACATTATAATATTATAATTATACTATATATAATAATATATGATATATAAGTATTGGTATAATATGTATATAAATATTTATATAATATAAGTATATATATTTATTATATATGTATAATATACTATATATATATGTGTCTTTATATTATATAATTATATATAGATATATATGTATATATATACTATATAAATTAAAACAGTTTTGTCATGTTTGTTTATCAGTATGAACTGTCAGCATAATTTTGCTCATATGAATTCTGATGAAATATGGTGAAAAAGTGTCCCCATTTTTATCGCGGGCTGTGCAGCAAGTGGTCAACGAAAAGTTATGCACTTATAGATAGATATAAATGAATAGATAAATATAAAATTTATATAAATATATATATATATATCTTATATAAATATATATTTATATATATATAGCAGATATATATAATTCTATATATATGATATATATATATTGTATATTTATATATATATATATATATATATACATATATATATATAATATATGTATGTATGTATGTATGTATATATGAAATATATATGAATGTAGTCATCGTCTGAATATATATAGGCATTTGTAATATATATATTTATATATATATATATATATATATATATGTATATATATATTTATATATTTATATATATTTATATATATATGTATATATATGTATAGTTAATATATATATATATATCTATATATAAATATTATATATTATATCTATATAGTAAAATGTATGTATGTATTTAATATATATATATTTATACTCATATATATTAGATATATAATATATATATATATATATATAAATACACATATATATACATATATACATATCGATAGATGGATAGATAGTGTATCGTGAACGATATTTCAAATTACGCGCGAGAGAGATCTTGTATTGTAGATGGCGTTGCGGTT
>NW_028234414.1:525087-530087 GCF_977035675.1 Penaeus japonicus | reverse complement strand
TCTTTTCTTACTTTACGTGCATGGATACATATCTATCTATCTAACTATCTATCTATATTCTCTCTCTCTTTCTCTCTCTCTCTCTCTTTATCTATAATATTTATTTATTATATATATATAAATTTTATATTATATATTTTTATTTATTTATTATGTATATATGTATATATTTATATGTATATTTTTTATGAATAATAGAATTTATTTGTACATATATTTACTGTACAGCTTTGTTTATTATATCTATATATATTACTGTTACAGTTATTGTATCATATTATTTTTATGGTATTCAAAAAAAATTTACATATAATATATATACATTTATACTAGATATATATATAAAGATATATATATATATATATATATATATATATATTCTATATATATAAAGAGAGGAGAGAGAGAGAAAGAGAGAGAGTTATAGATAGATAGTTAGATAGATTGATATGTATCTGTACGTATGTAAAGAAGAGGAACAAAATTATCTCGGCTTTTTGTAGTAGTCGGGGTTATGTCTAAAGTATTTTGAAAAATATAGTGCATAACTTTTCGTTGGAAACTTGCTGCACAGCCGCGATAAAAGTGGTTCTAGAAAATTCTGCGGACACTTTTTTAACCATATTTTTCAGAAAGTCATTGGAGAAAAATTATGTGACAGTTCATACTGACATACAAACATAACAAAAACTGATGATTTCACACACACACACACACACACACCACACACACACACAGCACCACACACTCACATATATATTATATATTGATAGATATATATATATATATATATCTTTATATAATATTATATATAATATATATATATATATTTATATATATATATATATATGTATATATTATATTATATATATCTTATATATTAAATATAATATATATTTAGATATATATTTATAAGATTACATATATATATATATATATATATTATAATACATATATTATATATATTTATATATATAATATATATATATATGTATACATATATATATATATATATATATATATATATTTTATATATATATATATATATATTACATATATATTGTGTATATATACATATAATGTCTATATATACATATATTTATATTATTATCTATCAATTTTAATCTATCTATATCTATCTATATTTCTCTCTCTCTCTCTCTCTCACGTCTCTCTCTCTTTTTCTTGTCTCTCTCTCTTCTCTCTCTCTCTCTTCTCTCTATATATATAATATGTATAGATATATATATATTTATATAGATACATATCATATGTGTGTGGTGTGTGTGTGTGTGTATGATATATATATATTTATATTATATATATTAGATATATATATATATATATATATATATATAATATTGATATTATGTGTTGATGTGTGTGTGTGTGTGTGTGTTATACATATATATTTACCCCCCCCCTATATATAATATATATCTATATATTATTATATATATATATATATTATATAATATTACTTATATAGTATAAAATATACATATATTATATATATATTATATATATTTTTTATATATATTCTATATATATATATTATATAAAGTATATGGATAATATATAATATATATATATATATATATATATATATATATATATATATATGTATCTATAAATATAAGATATATATATATATATAATATATATACATATTAAATATAAATATTTACTATTATAATATATATTATATTTATATATATATATTATATATATATATTCTAATATATATAAACCACACACCCCACACACACACAACACACACCACACACACACACCACACACACATATATATATATATATATATATATATTATATATAGTTATAAATATATATTTTTATATTATATCTATTTATATTATTTATATATATATTTATATATATATATATATATTATATATATATATATACACACATGTATATGAGAAAGATAGTAGAATCTTAACACATTTAATATAGGAGGTAAAAGTGAAGTCAGAGAGGTATATGTCTATATATATCTATATATATATATATATTTATATATATATATATATATATATATATATTATATATATATATGTATGTATGATATATATATATCATTATATTATATACATATATATATATATATATCTATATATTATATATATATATATATATTTATATACACACACACATATATATATATATATATATATATCTATATATATATCTATATATATATATTATATATTATATACATATAATGTGTGTGAGTGTGTGTGAGTATAGATGTATATGTGTATATATATATATAATATATATATATTTATATATATATATATATATATATATATATATGTATACATATTTATGTATATATAATATATATTATATATATATATATATATAATATATATATATATATAATAAGTATATGTATACATATATATATAGATAATATATATATATATATATCTTATTTAATATTTATATAAATATGTATTATAAGATATATTCTTACCTATCCTATATCTATAATCTGTATATATATGTTATCTATATATATATATAAATTATATATTTATATATATAATATTATATATATATGTATATAAAAAATAAAAAATATATATTATATATATATTTATATATATTATATATATATTTTATTAAAAAAAAAAATATTATATATTATATATATATATATTTTATATTTATATATATATATAAAACACACACAACAAAACACACACCCACACAAACAATAGGTTTTTTATATTAATATATAAAATTTATATATATATTTATATATATTTTATAATATATATATATTTATTATATATATATTTTATTTATATATATTTTATATAAAAATATATATATATTAATATATATATAACATGTATTTTAAAAACCCCCACAAAAACCCACCACACACACAAAACACTCTCACACAACGGGACACACACACACCACACCACCCCACGCACACCCCAACACCCCACAACACACACCCCAATTTTTATTTATTTATATATTAAATATATTTTTATTTTAAAATATATTTTTATATACATATGTATAGGGAAAAAAGTTTGTGGGAATTTATTACAAAATTTAATAGGGGGTTTAAATTTGAAAATCGGGAGGAAATATGTCTATACTTATATAAATATATATATATTATAAAATTTTTAAAATATATATAATTTTTAAAATTTAATTATTAAATATATATATATATATATTTATTAGTATAATATATTTATTTATATTTTTACTTTATATATTATATATAATATATATATATTTATTTATATATAAAAATATATAGTGTGTGAGTGGTGTGTGTATTTATTTTTATGTATTTTTATATATAATATATTTATATATATATATTTATATTTATTTATATATATACATATATTTGTGTGTGAGTTTTTGTGTTGTATATATGTATATATATTTTATATATATATATATATATATATATTATATATTTAAAATTTTATATAAAAAATTTATATTCTTTAAAATATATATATACATATTTATATATTTTTTATACATATATAAAATATTTATACTTATATATATATGTGTATATATATAAAATTATATTTTTATAAAAATTTTATTTATATATATATATATATTTTAAAATATAGGGTATTTTTATGTATATGTTTAAAAGAGGAGGATTTTTATAATTTTTATTCATATATTTTATATATATATATATATTATTTATATACCTTTTATTTTTTTTTTATATAATATATACATATATATATTTTATTTTTTTTTTATTTTAATATATCCCACAACATATATATATATTTATTTATTTATATATTATTTTTATATATATTATATTATATTATATACTTTTATAATATATAACACACCACCCCAAAACACACATATATTTTAATATATTTATTATATATATATTAAAATATGTTGTGTGGGTGTGTGGTTTTGGTGTGTGTGTGTGTGTGTGTGTTTTGTGTGTGTTTGTGTGTGTTTGTGTGTGTGTGTGTGTTTTTTTTGGGTGTGTGTGTGTATGATGTATGTATGTACCCCTGTATGTATGTATCTATAAATCTATCTTTTTATCTATCTATAATATTTTTTATCTATCGTGTAAAAATATATATAAAATATATATATATATATTATATATATTGTGTGTATTTTAATATATTATATATATTTTATATTATATATTTTTATTTTTTATACATCGTTTAGATAAATAGATATATTGATAGAGAAATAGATAGATTGTTTGATAGATAATACAAACGTACTTTCAACTTTACACACACATACACACACCAGACACATGCTTTATATATATGTATGAAATATTATATATATTTATATTTATATATTTATATTTTATTTATTTATTATTTTTATATATATATATATATATTTATTTTTTATTTTTATATATATATATGAAAAATATATATATATAAAAAAAAAAAATTTATTATATATATATATTTATATATATTTATTGTGTGTGTGTTGTGTGTGTGTGTAAATATATATATATTATGTATTTATTTATATATTTTCATCCCATTTTCAAATTATTTATATATTTTATATAATATATATGTATATTATATATATAAATATATTATATATATATATTATATATATTATATTATATGTACTTTTTATGTAAAATACATATAAATAAATAATTTTTTATATTATATATATATACATATAATATGTATATTACATATATATATTATTTGTATATATCCCAACAAATATATTACATAAAAATATATTTTATATATATATAAAATTATATATATATATATATATATATATATTTAAATATTTTCTGTTGACGAGGAGAATAAAATAGCAGTTGAAAGCGTTTTTCTTTATTGATATTCAACTTGGTTAAAAAGGGGACCCATAAATTTCTTATACAAAATACTATGAAGTACATGGTTGCTGAAAATTTTTGGGGTTATTTTTTTAAATTACAA
>NW_028234414.1:521029-523529 GCF_977035675.1 Penaeus japonicus | reverse complement strand
GGGGTAAAATTTGAATTCCGGCCATATTTCGTATGCAAAATCTTAACCAATTACCTACTTACCTAACTTTGCTTAGGTTTGAAGTTTGCCCTAGCCAAGGGGGGGCTTCGCCCCCCCCTGGACCCCCCCTTTTTAAGGCACTTCGTGCTACCTCGTACTACTTCGGTATCACGAAAACCTTAACCCTTAACCCTTGAAGTCAGCCTTTGCGAAGAGGGAGCTATGCCCCCCTGTGGATCTCCCCTATTCAGGGCACTTCGCGATACTTATGATGCGTAATTAGTCCTGTAGATGAAAATGCCGCGACACGGATAACCCTCACACTGCGCCATGATGACAGCAACTGAGTCTTCGTCTCATATATTCCTCAGGATAGGAAACTAGGGGCCGGATACTCAAAACTCTGGCAGTTTAAGACGTCGCAGCGGGTTACGCTCTCGTAAGGTACGATGTCCCTACGAGGTCGCAAATCTCCCATACTCAGAGAAAAAATAAAATATCGTAACCGAAAGAAAACCTCTTAACCGTAGTTCGATGGGATACCCTCAGAAGGCGGGACCATTTCGAATTGACCAATCAACAGTCAGCCCTTTAGGCGTAACTACCAATTGGAGGCCACGGTTATTAGGGGGAGGAGCGAGCGAAAGAGAGAGAGGGAGTGGGAAAGAGAGCGAGAGTGAGATATAGATGATTATAAAAACAGATAGATGGATATTTGAATGAATAAATAGACAGAGAGATACAGATTTATATTTATGAGTGTATATATTTATGAATATATATATATGCATGTATATATAAATGTATATGTATGTTTGTATATGATAAATACATACATACATACATACATATATATATATATATATATATATGTATATATATATATGTATATATACACCTTTGTATATGGCAAGACACCTTCATTTCCCAAACCTCTATGGTGTATTCAATATGTATTGTCGTAAACTCCATAGGGTAAACGACGAGCGCATTCTATAATTGATTGTTATATTCTTTTTATCAAGTGGCTAGGGAATATGGAGGTATTTGTGATACACAGATACAATATAAATTGATATGACGCCTTATACTGTGTCTGGGACAGTCAGTAATACATAATCTATACAAATCTCGTTTGCACAAGTCGGAACTAGCACGACTTATTTCCGGGTTCACACCGGTACGAGTGCTCGGGACCACCCTTAAGTTACGAGGTGCTGTGACGTCACACGGGGACGGTTAAAAGTTTTGAGTATGACCCTCGGAGCTCGCAGTTCGAGTTAAGACATGCGCGGCCTGGCTGCGCGGGCTTACGACGTCGTTAGCTGTTTTGAGTATCCGGCCCTAGGACCGATGATGACGCGACCACTCAATAGAGGGCACTATAATTATACTGTAAATAATGGGGAATATTGCGCCATCTGTTGAGAGAACATAACAGCACATGCAGGTAATTCCTTGGAGGTTTCCAGTCCACAGCTTGCTACTATCCGTAAATACATAAACACAGCCATGTTTGAATTTCAGGGCGAGGATGGTGGATTCGGGATATCTTGCCCAAGGTATGTTGCACGAAGTGCCCTAAAAAGGGGGGGTCCAGGGGTGGGCGAAGCCCCCCTTTGGCTAGGGATTAATTCAAAACTAGGCAAAGTTAGGTAGGTCATTGGGTTAAGATTTTGCAAGCGAAATATGCCCCGAAGTAGGACGAGGTAGCACGAAGTGCCTTAAGAAAAGAGACCCAGATTGTGGGGTCCAGGGGTGCAAGCGCTCATTAATTTCACTATATATGAATAGTAGAGGTTGAGAGGAATCCATCGATACCACTTTTGTGGTATTTCGTAACGCGGCGTTATTCGGAAAATTTACCAAAATTGTTAATGTTTGTCTCACAGTGTTTGGAAAATCCATTTATACGGGGATTGGAATTATTACGAGTGAATTTGGTTGGGAGGTACTAGTGAAAGATATGTTATTTGGTTTTGTTCCAGTTTATTTCTTATGTTTTGATAAATGAAGAAGACAACTTTATTTTAATATAATTTTGAATTTTATATATATAACTGTTTCATTATCCAAAGTTGAACAATTAATGCTCTTGTATCTAACATAAGATTGGATCACAGTTGTCACAATATAACGGACATTGTGACAATGTTATTACACCACTTCCCAGTGTTGAATTGGGTGGTAAATCTTTAGAATAAAGAAATTCAAATGATTTAGCAGGTACAAGGCCAATTGAAGTATCATGTTTTACTGTTTTAAACCTATTTATTATGTGTTTTATGATTTCGTGTGCGTCATACGTGTGACGTCACGGCCTTCTGCGGCCTTCTTGTACGTGCTTGAAAATATACAATCGCTGTTATACTGTACTTCGGGGCGTTTCTTTTTCCTCATCCTCTGGCAACCATTTTTAAGAAAGGACATTTTCACGAGGCCGGCAGCACCAGCTTAGAAACCTGCATAAAGAGAGCAAAGCTAAGTATTGAGCTATACT
>NW_028234414.1:506029-516029 GCF_977035675.1 Penaeus japonicus | reverse complement strand
AGCAACATTTATGTAAAAATGAAGTAAGATTATAATAATTAGCACATCTTATAATTCAATCAAATACCATCATAAATAGCTTTGATAAATGGGTGATAAATAGCTGTTTGAATCCTTATAATAGGATTACATTTATTCTTTAACTCGTAAGAAACTGAATTTACCTAGATTTGGATATGGAAAATATATACACGAGAGCAAAAAGTGTACTGGATGTATTTTTGTAGTTAACTGTAGCTGGTTAAAGGATATTAAAGTATATAGTAACAATCAGAGGAATACGTTCGAATTTTATTATATGATTAAATGATTAAAAGTTTACTATTTCCTTTCTCTTTCATACATTGCCATGCAACCATGCCAAGATAAATCAAATCGGTAACTTGTGTAAAACAACAAAAGAGATGAATTTAGTTCAGTTACAGAGATATCCTTTATTTTTAGCATGTAATGTGCGTCGCGTAATGTCCATTTCCAACACTACTTCTGTAATGCACGTATAATATTATACATATTTAATCGCCATTAATGCGAAAAGTCTGCCCTGATATGAGGATAACTTTTGTGTTTTATTACAGTGAAAATATTATGGAAATATAAAGTATAGCACACCTAGGTGAATAAACAAAAATATTAAAAGCCTAGAATATTTTTTTACCTAATTGATGTGTCATGGAATAATTGAACAAATAGGATCTATTTACTGACTGCTAATCTACACAACTGCTATTTGAAGAAGTAAACTGAACTTTTTTTCATGCTTACATAAGCATGACATATTCAACATATTCAGTTTCCCCTCACATGCCAATATGAATGAATTAAAACAAAAGTATTATTAGGCATTAAATTATATCACATTTACTATTTGACATAAACCATCCTAGGACTGAGTGTCCCATGAACTCAAATGTGTAGAGGAAGAAACAAATAATTGCAAAGATGACCATTTCCAAGATGCGCCACAGTGGCACGGGGTCGCCCGACGGTGTCTGCTCCACCCTGCAGTGGTGGAGCAGGTGACGATGCAGATAGCGCCTTATAATTCCGTAATGATGATAATAATGTTAATAAGTGTAATGATAAAAAAAAAGATAAGAATAATGATAAAAAAAAGATAAGAATAATGATAAAAAATCATTAGGCAATCGATGATGATGATAATATCAATAATAATACAAACCATAATAACGTTGGTAATAATATTACTACTAACAATTATAATAATAATCCAAATGATAATAATAATGATGGTGGTAATGATAATAATGATGACGATAATGATAATAACAATGATGATGGTAATAAGGATAATCATGATAATAAAATAAATGATAATAAAAAACTATAAAAATAAAAATAAGAATACTAGTTATAATAGCCATGTTAATGATGATAAACTAATAATACTAATAATAATAACCAATATTGGAATAGGAAAAGCATCGACTAAAAAGACTGATAATGATGATATTGATAACAATTACAGAAGTATAATAAATTATCTTCATTATTACCATTATAATGATTATGATTATAAAAATGATAAGAATTATTATCATGATGGTAAAATAATTATTGATTATTGCGATTAAGATGACAGTTATCATTATGATAATAACAAAAGTAACCATAATAGTAATAACAGTAATGATAATAATAGAAGTAACAATAAGGAAGATAGTAATGATAATATGAATAAAGACAATCACAATGACTATCATGATAGTAATGATAATAATTATCATCATTATTGTTATATAGGTAATGATTTAAATGATAAATAATGATAATAATAATAATAAAATAATATGCTAATATTAATAACGATAATAGCGAATATGATAATACTATTGAAAATAATGATAATTATGATAATGGCGAAAATACCACTAACAAGGGAAGTAATGGTAATGACAATAACAACGCCGATGATAATGACGATAGTATTGTCATCAGTAATGACTAAATGAATAATAATAACAATAATAATAATGAACCTGGCCTCTCCCAACTCTCCCACTGCCACTCTTTCTCTCAACATTTCGTTCTTAATCCTATCCTTCAATGCCCTGTCCTTCAACAAGAACGGAAGAAATAAAAAGAAAATGCCCAGGAAATCATGACAGAGAAAGCCAAGGACAAAGAAAAGGAAATAAAACCAATAAAAGAAGTAGCTCAACTCAAAACGCCTGGAAGCCATTAATAAGCCAAGACATTAAAAAAAAAGAAAGAAAAAAAAATATATATATATATTATATATTTATATGTATATATATATATAAATATATATATATATATATATATATATATATATATATATATATATATATATATATATATAAAAGAACAGACAGTGCAGCCGGCACTCCCAGACAATCTTTCTATAGAAATCCTTATCAGCTTTTTCCATGCCCACATCAAGAACCTAATAAACCCGACAGTCGGTTTCAGACAACATGCAAAAAATACCCTAGCCCGAAACAGCCTCCCACTGCTCGACCTGGGAGAATCCGACTCATGGGGATTCTAAGAGTAATCCCTCCCAACACAAACCTCAGCACGTCAGCAACCATGTCTCTGGGCAATCAGATAAAGCTCATATTTGACAAACAACACAAACAGTCAGACGACTGACTGAATAAGAGGCAACTACACATCTGCCACCACAACCGCCTCGACACCCTGACAAACAAACCAACGAACACACCGAAAAAAAGTAACAGAACCGATGGTACAAACGCCGGTTCAGGCTACACAAACTGCTGTCAAGCCGAAACAACCCACACACAAACAACAAACCACACAAACACACCTTAAGGACCGCAGTAGATCCAATTCACGCAACCGGCAGATTAAAGAAAAAAAATCACAGGGTCCTGTCCAGAACACCAAGCAGCTTGCAGCAACAAGCGCAGCAATAACAACAGTCCTGTAAGGCTGCTGGACGGCATAGTACCTGATGCGTCCTACTAGACCATTCGACTGTATGCCCAAGAACCTCGCAAATACGACTGGACCGACACACATCGAATTGGCAGAGAAATCGCCAAAGGTAACATCAAATGGATTTATTGACTCATCCAATGATGACATGGTCACAGCCAACACTTTACACGAAAATCTCCTTGCTGGTGAGATGGACATCTACATACACATAATAAGGTACAAACATAAAACGAGCTGAGTAATGGATACCTTCCTGCAGAACAACAGAAATCATGAATTTGTTACCTTTGATAACTAACCGCCTTACAATAGTACGACATTGGAAGTTCGACCGCCGCATTGAGCTCTGTAACATGTATAGCATATGCAACACACACATAATACTGCTCAACAGCCACGACCTCGACAACGCAAGCAAAATAAAGATACACACATATACAACATACCAAACAAATCACTCAGGTGAACGAAGCGTCATTAAATCCAACTTCAAACACAAAATATACAACAACTCACATCAAAGCTCATGGAAATTAACACACCGCGTGGTTCCATCCTCATTGCAACAATATACCTACCGCCACGACGACCTTATGTACCTGACCAGGACATATTCCAGCTCCTCAGACACAGAAAACCTACATATATACTCGTAGATTGGAATGCACAACATCACACATTTGGCTACATCTACACAAACGTCGTGTAACGCTGGTTCGCATCTCGCATCCTCGACGGCACACTACAACACATCGGCCCACACTTCCCAACACGCATAAACAACTGGTCAGCAATCACACCAGGCATTATCCTCACAAACAAACATGCGCACCTAAACATTCACCAAACACAAGGTGACATCACAACGAGCGACCACCACCTCCCCATCGTTGCCACAATATCAACAAACGCGATAATATACTATTATATATTTACTCTACTGTCTGTTTGTGAGTGGGTATGTGGTTGAGTAAATGAAAGACGGAAGAATGCAGTAACGCATTTTAATACCGAAATACAAATATACTGTGGGGTTTTCTTGCCACATTCGTGCAGTGAATACAGATGTTCTTTAGGGTGGCCAGTGAAACACGTGGTGTTGTTGTGCGTCTTCTAATTTATTCAGAAAATTATATTGATATAAAATGATTAACACTTCTGTTTCAATGCAGTTAAAATATATGGTATTCATAATGGAAATATATGCACCTGATAAATGGTGTAACATAAATTAAACATGTCTTTCTTGTAGTAAATAAGCGTAAAATAAAAAACATCAAATATTGGTGGAACATGGGAGACATTACGTATGTAAAAGAAAACGGTCCCGCCGTTTGGGGGGACTTAACTAAACTTTTTCATTTCTAAATTCAACATTCTCCCGGCCATAGGGGGCGATTTGCCGCCTATACAATAAATCAATGTTTTAACACGTACCTTAAGCTACTTCATGAGGTATATGCTACTTACAAAATAATTAAAAAATAAATCACTTCTTCTATCACAAATAATAAAAAATCCTTTGGCACTTAAAGGACTACATTTGTTGCTTCATTAACAAAACAGTAGTTTCTCATCTTAAACATAACTAAAGGACACTTTGGTGCAATATACAGTTTATAATTCTGTATTGACTTATAAATCTAACTTAATTGGAGCTTTAATAATTCTACCCGTCCTAGACTTTCTAGGTACTTCATCACTTACATTATTCAAGGGTACATTAATACTTCCATCACTTAAATCTACATCACAATGAATGTTATCACTTGAAACATCATCAAATTTTGCCACTTCATCAGGAGCAGACATATTCTCATGTTTACTTATCTCTAAATCATATGCTCTTTGTATGGGTCTAATCACTTCACCTTTCTTAGTTTTAACCTTTATACTTCTTATAATTCCATCTTTACCCGGAAATATATCAACAATTACTCCAATAGGCCACTTTAGTCTAGGAATATTATCTTCTTTGATTAATACAAGATCTCCTTTAGACAACTTGCAATTTTGAGTAAAACCCTTTACAACATTAGGCAAATTAGTTATGTAATTGTTGCTCCACACCTTCCAAAAATGTTCTAACTTTGAGAACTTGAGACGACCTTTGATTCTAAGCAATCCTTTACCATCAATGAATGGGTCTAACTTTCTTAATTTTGAGCTAAGAGGAAGAGTCTTGTTACTTGAGAGAAGCCTAATTTCATTTGCAAATGCTTCCTGCTGTATATTGTATATTAATTTCAAACTAGCTAATTCTATTTCTTCAGCAATGAGGGGACCTAGTACCTTCCTCCCTTTACAATTATCTATGAATCTTAACACATATGCTATTACCCTTAAGGCCTTTTCTAAATCACTAAACTTCTCTAAATCTATCAAGGGAGAGTGTGTCACTTGAACACTAAGGCATATAGGTACACTTGTAGTACAGGGCACTTCTAAATCTAAGCCTTGTTTAACATCTTCCTTATCATGACAAAGGACACTGGCTAACATAGGGGGTCCATACAACCACTGACTATTATGAACAAGTTTGTCTGCCAACACGCCACGAGTTATTATATCAGCAGGGTTTTCTTCACTAGGACAATGCTGCCAGCACTCTGGTGACGTGAACTCTTTAATTTCCTTTACTCTATTTGCAACAAATATATCTTTCTTGCTTAAGTCACCTTTGATCCATGACAAGGCAATTGTGGAGTCACTCCAACACATAACTTTAGTTCTACTGTCTAAATGTAGGGAATTCTTTACAAAATTTACTAATCTACTACACAAGAGAGCACCCATTAACTCTAAACGTGGTAATGTTAATGCCTTTATTGGTGCAACACGTGACTTAGACATAACTAATGAGACCTTAAATGAGCTATTGTCCACAGGTACACGGAGATACACACATGCACCATATCCCTTTTCAGAGGCATCACCAAACCCGTGCAACTCAATATTATCCTTAAGATCTCCCCAAAGCATACCTGGAAAATAACTTCTATCCACATGAAATGCATTGAGACTTTGACTACTATGAATCCACCTTTGAAACTTTACTTTTAACTCTAAGGGCAATTCTTCATCCCAATCTAACTTTAATTTCCACACCTCTTGGAATAGAATCTTACCATACATGATGAATGGACTTATAAGACCCAAAGGGTCAAACATCTTTGCTATTATACTTAGAATACTTCGTTTGGTGTGGGAGACTTCTACACTGTCGTCAGGTTTTCTACAATCAAAGGAGAAGGTATCTTGTACATTACACCACCTCAACCCTAATACACTACTTGACTCATCACCATCATGTATGTGATACACACCATCTTTTGACTTAGAAGTAATTGACATACAGTTTGATACTAGCTTTGTAAGATCCATGCTACAATCTGCCAGTATACTACGTGCGTCACAGAACTTATCATGTGCATCCTTAACTGAATCTGCCCCACTCAACCAATTATCTGTGTACATATCAGTCTTTAGTTCTTGGACTACTTTACTTTGAGGGTACTTAGCAAGATGGGTTTTAAGTGTGGCATTCAAAAGAAAGGGACTAGATGTATTGCCAAAGGGAACACGCTTGAACCTCATGTGTCTTATGGTGCCATCCTCTTTAGGTAGCAAAAATCTATGCACATCCTTGTCTTCCTTGCGTACATTTATTTGCAGAAATGCCTTCTTTATATCTGCAGTTATAGCAATGGGCCAACGACGAAAGCGTACTAAAACTTCAACTAAATCTGGGTTAAGTGAAGGGCCAGAATGAAGACAGTCATTTAAAGAAACACCATTAAAGCAGGAGGCTGAGGCATCAAAGACAGGTCTTATCTTAGTGCTACTACTATTTAACTTTATCACAGGACGGTGAGGCATGTAGTATACAGGATTTACATTTGAAATTTCATTACTAGGTACTTCTTCTATTATGTTTTCATCCTCATAACTAGCCAACACCTTGAGATAATCTTTCTTTAATTCTTTATCTTTATCAAGCTTTACTTGTAACCTGTTAAGTCTCCTCCTCGCAATACTTTCATTATTTATGAGTTTTTCCTTGACTGAATCATTCTTCCACGGCAGTGCAACCTCGTATCTATCAGCTTTAAACTGTACAGTATTCTTAAATTCCTGCATTACTTTTGAGTCACTATTATCTTGCACTACCTCCTTTGGCTTAATTCCAACAGTTTCTAAATCCCAAAACTTACACAAGTCAGAATCAGACAGGGGGGAAATACACAAAAGTTGTGTTTCAGAATACCTGGAGGTGGTGTGAGCAGAATCAGGTAACCTTCCGGACAACACATACCCAAAGATGGACCTCATAGCCACAACACACTCCTTTTGGATGGCATCTGCTGCTGAAATTAATGTCCAGTAGTAATCAAGACCAATTAACACATCTATCACCATGGGGTAGGCACTGTTGTAATCATCTGCTAATTCAACATGGGAGAAAGAATTTAACACATGGTTAGGCACAACAGGTCTCACAAGAGGCTGACTAATCTTAGGAATTTCAGCTGTAATGACAGGAACAACATTGTTATCTTTATCAAACATACTTATTTTGAAAACATTTCTAAGTTCTTCTTTTCCAGTACTGTGACCCCCAAAACTAGAATAGGGTATTGGGTTACTGGTTAACCATTGTGGTTTGCATTTCTTAACAAAACTACTACTTATATAACTTCTATCAGCCCCATTATCAAACAACACTTTAGCTGTAACAACCCTACCATCAGTACCACATACTTTTACCTTGGCTGTCTGTAAGACTGTACAACTACCACCTTGACTAGACATGAGTGTTACGTTGTCCGACTTCTGACCCTTGTTGACTTCTTCTTCTTGTCTTGGGCTAAAGTCCAACTTGACGCCACACATGAGGGTATTGTGGTTTCCTTCGCAGCTTGCACACTTTATCTGAGCCTTGCAGAATCTTGAAGAGTGTCCACTGTTAAGGCACTTAAAGCAGACACCTAGACTTCTAATCTTCTCACCTCGTTCCTGCCCACTTAACTTCTGCACATTGAAGCAGTTTTCAGACTTGTGTTTCTTCTTACAAAAACAGCAGACAGGAAGTTCTTGCTTAGACGAGGTATGAAGGGCTGCGGCAGAGAACTTCTTCTCCTTGGGGGCACTACTTTCGGTCTTTACCTCAGCAACATTCTTCTTTCCTCTGAAGGCTTCGGACCGCTCTAATCTTGAGATCTCCTTATACAGGAAGTCGAGGAGAAAGTCTAGATCACTCTCATGTCCATCCCCATCTCTAGCCCACTCTAGCCGCAGGTCGTGAGGTAAACGGGAAAGGATAATTGGAGTGAGGAACACTTCACATTGCTTCCCAGTGACGCCTAATGCTTCTAAACTGCGGACGTGTGTAAGAATTTCATCACGAAGCTTCCACAGCTGCGTCACTGACTTTTCACTACTTGTACTTATGCTAAGTTTACCATTCAGAAGAGCTTGGACATGGGTAAAGATGATTCTTTCTTTCCTGCCGTATCTCTCCTTCAGTAGATCACATGCCACTTGATAATTAGCACTTGTGTGGGCCAATCCTTTAACCACATTCTTGGCATCTCCTTCCAGCAGTGACAATAAGTATGCATACTTGCTAATTACTGGAATGTCAGTTGCATCAATGTGGGAAATGAACTGGTCCCAGAATGACTGCCACTGAATAACATCACCCGAAAACTTGGGTAACTCTAACTTGGGTAACTTGACGTTCACAGCTGCTTGACTATCTTGGGACACTACATCTTGCGCGTCGGCCGCTACTAATTCTTTAACTTTGGCTTCAGCTAGTATCCTAAATTTGGCACACTGTGTTCGAAATTCATGGGCATCATCCAATACTTGATCGAGTGCACTATCTTCTACAACACTCTCATATTCTTCTTGTACTTCGTCAAACTTCTCTAGTCTCTTATCATATTGCTTGATGGCGTGTTCTAATTCTATTAATGTGACATCAGGTTTAGCAAGGATATCACCTATGGCCTCAGACGCTCTTGTCAGCCAGCCCTTGCACGCACATCTTGCCTTATTTATCTTCTTCATCTTATATTCACTGCACTGAAACTAGTCTCTTATGTTCTTTACCTTGTTGGGATCTTGTTCCCGGGTCTGGGCACCAAAAATGTGGGGTTTTCTTGCCACATTCGTGCAGTGAATACAGATGTTCTTTAGGGTGGCCATTGAAACACGTGGTGTTGTTGTGCGTCTTCTAATTTATTCAGAAAATTATATTGATATAAAATGATTAACACTTCTGTTTCAATGCAGTTAAAATATATGGTATTCATAATGGAAATATATGCACCTGATAAATGGTGTAACATAAATTAAACATGTCTTTCTTGTAGTAAATAAGCGTAAAATAAAAAACATCAAATATTGGTGGAACATGGGAGACATTACGTATGTAAAAGAAAACGGTCCCGCCGTTTGGGGGGACTTAACTAAACTTTTTCATTTCTAAATTCAACATATACTTCTCTGAGTGACAAAGGTTGGCGATTATGTATAAACAAGTTATTACGTCAATATCGATACATTTTGTCATGACATGTAATACTATATACAAGTACAAATGAGGCACAATATTTACACAATAGATAAGCACTGCAACCTACAATCGATACTAGAGATACATGAGATGTAGAGGTTAGCCTAGCGTCGATTTTAGTGGACCACAGTACATCTCGCAGCGATCACTACTTCGATTTCTAGACACCCGCCGGTGTGTACTGTCGTTTTCCCGCAGTGTGGCTAGAGTGTCGACCTGTGAGTCAGGAAGAAGACGATGCCGTAAGAATTCGCAAGTCACCCCCTCCTCCGTACTCTTCTCCAAAGAAAACCCATTGCGCAGCCTGATAGGAGGGGCAACTGATTGATCTTTTTTCTTTCTTTTTCTTTCCTTTTTATTTCAGGATGAGATTTGGTATTTGATTTATATTTACGTTGTTTACTTTTTATTATTATATTTTAAAAGACCAGGCAGGTTTTTATTGTTCTCAATTTTTTATTATTATCG
>NW_028234414.1:483529-498529 GCF_977035675.1 Penaeus japonicus | reverse complement strand
TATATATATATATATATATATTTATATATATATATAAATATATATATATATATATATATATATATATATATATATATATATATATATATATATATATAAATATCCGATGGTATACAA
Organism: Penaeus japonicus; assembly: GCF_977035675.1. Lineage (NCBI taxonomy): Eukaryota > Metazoa > Arthropoda > Malacostraca > Decapoda > Penaeidae > Penaeus > Penaeus japonicus. The sequence continues at coordinate 498,412 of NW_028234414.1, read as the reverse complement.
AGACTAGCAAAAGGGACCTTAACTAACACAATAAAAATAGATAAATAGCGAAACGAATCAACTTAGAAATCGGGGTTGATGTCGCCCCAATAAGATTAATCTAAAATGGATGTGGAGGCGGAAATACCGGAATGATACTAGACAATTTCCTAAATACTGAATATAGATTAACTTAATAATTGTACTAAAATAACTGCGTATAGGGGCAAGCAGTTATAAACAATTAAAAGAAACGAATTATTAGCTTGACTAATATAAATGAAATATGGCAAATTGACGCAGTCACATAGATGACACCACACTATATAGTTTTCTGAAGAATTTAGTCACGAATAAAGTAAAAAGAAGGCACTTTGTCTAACCTGGCGTTAATTTTGATGCAATAATCACCACTCTCGACCTGAATTTCACAACTGTACACTACCAATAACTTATCTGATTGCTGGACGAGATAGAAAAATCAGCCAGGGCACTCGAAGAGAGAGAACAAAGCTTTCTGACAAGACAAACGTGTTGAACAAAGGCTGGAAGCGGACCCCGCTGGAAGCCCACGTGGCTGCTCTTATATACAGAGCTTTCGAGTTATCTTAAAATACTACGTAAAAGTAGATAAACACGTAAAATAACTAAAAATGAAATACTGTTCTTAAAATCGAATTAGTGAAAAATAAAAATGACACTTACAACGCAGAGGCAAAATAAATAACGTAAATAAAAACAAACCCGAATGTAAACAAAAGAATGTCGGGAATAAAATACGCTAAAAAGGCGTAAAATCTCTTAAAACTGAAAAAAAAGTAAAAGTGCAAAACCGATTAAGCGCCTAAAGATGCTGCTGCTTAAGGAACAACCTCCCGACCTTCTCTATGCAATAAAAGCTCGAATGTTCTGTGTACAAGAGATTACGTATTGCAGTGTCATCAACACATAAATATATATCCCAGCATTTGAAATAAAAACTCCTTACATTGATTATCAGAACATTGATAAACATTTAAAAAAGAACGATGCGGCGCGACAACGCGATTTACGTCGCAGAAGAGCAGATAGAAGTGCAGCGAATGATTCTGGTGGCATCTGGCAAGTGCAATTAATGTTTATATTCATCTTTTCAGGCCAGGGGATGCTGGAATGGCCTGATATCGTTCCTGGTTGATATGGCATTTCTTGTCATGCTGCTACGTCGACCCGTCACTCGATGTCGCCAAAGGGGTTGCCAGGGGTCACTGGTGTTTCAATATTGCTTCCTCGCTCAAGATACGTTCCTGCAAAGTCATGGCATTCAATTTCGATCTTATTTGAGGCAGGGCGCACCATTATGTAACGTAATCAATGGCGATTGCGCTTGGACGGCGCCGTCCAAGCGCAATATACGATCCTGAAAAAAATAAAAAAAATAAAATGAAACGGATTAAAGCTAAATGCGCTGATTTTCGTTATACCAAAGGAAAAAGGAATTGTGAGACAAAGGTGCAAGAAAAAAAATGAATTATATACGATCATGAAAAAAATGCTTAAAATGCATATTCAAATACATACTAAAATATATATTAGATATTTGATATTAGAATAAAGGAATTGAAAAAAAGCAATTCCGAGAAAAAAGGTGGAAGAAAAAAAAAATACAAGTAATATATACAATCCTGAAAAAAAAACTTAAAATACACCTTAGAGCCATTCTGATAATGAAACGGATTACAGTTAAATGCGCTGATTTTCGTTATATTAAAGGAAAAAGCAATTGCAAGAAAAAAGGTGCAAGAAAAAAAATGCAATATATACGATCCTGAAAAAAAATGCTTAGAATACATATCAAAATACATATTAAAATATATATTATATATTAGATATTAGAATAAAGGAATTGGAAAAAAAGGTATTGCGAGAAAAAGGTGCAAGAAAAAAGATGTAAGTAATATATGCGATCCTGAAAAATAAACTTAAAATGCATATCAAAAATACATATTTAAATATATATTATATATTGAATATTAGAATAAAGGAATTGAAAAAAAGCAATTGCGAGAAAATAGGTGCAAGAAAAAAAATGCAATTAATATATACAATCCTGAAAAAAAAAAAATACACGTTAGAGGCATTCTGATAACGAAACGGATTACAGCTAAATGCGTTGATTTTCGTTATATTAAAGGAAAAAGGAATTGCGAGAAAAAAGGTGCAAAAAAAAAATGCAATATATACGATCCTGAAAAAAAAACTTAAAATGCATATTAAAATACATAATGAAATATATATTAGATATTAGAATAAAGGAATTAAAAAAAAGCAATTGCGAGAAAAAAGTGCAAGAAAAAAATGCAATATATACGATCCTAAAAAAAGAAAAAATACTTAAGATACATATTAAAAAAAATATATTATATATTAAATATCAGAATAAAGGAATTGAAAAAAAATGAAAAAAAAAATTAAATGCATAGTAAAAATACATATATATATACATATGTATATATGTATATATATGTATATATATATATATATATATATATATATATATATATGTATGTATATATATATATATATATATATATATATATATATATATATATATATATATATATATATATATTATATATTAAATATTAGAATAAAGAAATTGAAAAAAAAAATTGCAAGAAAAAAGGTGCAAGAAAAAAAAATACGATCCTAAAAAAAATAAAATAAAATACACGTTAGAGCCATTCTGATAATGAAACGGATTACAGTTAAACGCGATGATTTTCGTTATATGAAAGAAAAAAGGAATTGCGAGAAAAAAGGTACAAGAAAAAAAAATGCAATATATACGATCCTGAAAAAAAAATGCTTAAAATATATACGATCCTGAGAAGAAAAAAAATGCTTAAAAGGCATATTAAAAATACATATTAAAATATATATTATATATTAGATATTAGAATAATGGAAGTGAAAAAAAAGCAATTCCGAGAAAAAAGGTGCAAGAAAAAAAATGCAAGTAATATATACGATCCTGAAAAAAAATACACGATAGAGCCGTTCTGAAAATGAAATGGATTACAGTTAAATGCGCTGATTTTCGTTATATTAAAGGAAAAAGGAATTGCGAGAAAAAATAGTGCAAGAAAAAAAATACAATATATACAATCCTGAAAAAAAATGCTTAAAAGGCATATTAAAATACATATCAAAATATATATTAGATATTAGATATTAGAATTAAGGAATTGAAAAAATACAATTACGAGAAAAAAGGTGCAAGAAAAAATATGCAGGTAATATATACGATCCTGAAAAATAGAATGCACGTTAGAGCCATTCTGATAATGATTTTCGTTTTCGCTGATTTTCGTTATATTAAAGGAAAAAGGAATTGCGAGAAGAAAAGGTGCAAGAAAAAAAAAGTAATATACACGATCCTGAAAAAAATTCTTAAAATACATATTGAAATGCATATTAAAATATATATTATATATTAAATATTAGAATAAAGGAATTGGAAAAAAAACAATTGCGAGAAAAAAGATGCAAGAAAAAATATGTAAATAATATATACGATCCTGAAAAAAATGCTTAAAATGATTATTAAAAATACATATTAAAATATACATATATTAGATATTAGAATAGAAAATTGAAAGAAAAGCAATTGCGAGAAAAAAGGTGCACGAAAAAAAAAATCTATTTGATATATACGATCCTGAAAAAGAGATATATAAAATAGAATACACGTTAGAGCCATTCTGATAATGAAACGGATTACAGTTAAATGCGCTGATTTTCGTTATATCAAAGGAAAACGCAATTGCGAGAAAAAAGGTGCAAGAAAAAAAATGCAATATATATGATCCTGAAAAAAAAATGCTTAAAATGCACATTAAAATACATATTGAAATATATATTAGATGTTAGACATTAGAATAAAGGAATTGAAAAAAAGCAATTGCGAGAAAAAAGGTGCAAGAAAAAAAATGCAACATATATGATCCTGAAAAAAAATGCTTAAAATGCATATCAAAAAATATATTATATATTAAATATTAGAAAAAAGATATTGAAAAAAAAGAAAAGAAAAAAAAAACTTAAAATGCATATAGATAGATATTAGAATAAAGGAATTGAGAAAAAAAATGCAAGAAAGAAGGTGCCATCAAAAAAATTTCTTAAAATGCATATTAAAATACATATTAAAATATATAAAGGAATTGAAAAAAAACAATTGCAAGAAAAAAAGGTGCAAGAAAAAAAAATACGATCCTGAAAAAAAATAAAATAAAATACACGTTAGAGCCATTCTGATAATGAAACGGATTACAGTTAAACGCGATGATTTTCGTTATATGAAAGGAAAAAGGAATTGCGAGAAAAAAGGTACAAGAAAAAAAATGCAATATATACGATCCTGAAAAAAAAATGCTTAAAATATATACGATCCTGAGAAGAAAAAAAAATGCTTAAAAGGCATATTAAAAATACATATTAAAATATATATTATATATTAGATATTAGAATAATGGAAGTGAAATAAAAGCAATTCCGAGAAAAAAGGTGCAAGAAAAAAAATGCAATATATATGATCCTGAAAAAAAAATGCTTAAAATGCACATTAAAATACATATTGAAATATATATTAGATGTTAGACATTAGAATAAAGGAATTGAAAAAAAGCAATTGCGAGAAAAAAGGTGCAAGAAAAAAAATGCAACATATATGATCCTGAAAAAAAAATGCTTAAAATGCATATTAAAAAATATATTATATATTAAATATTAGAATAAAGAAATTGAAAAAAAAGAAAAGAAAAAAAATACTTAAAATGCATATAGATAGATATTAGAATAAAGGAATTGAAAAAAAAAATTGCAAGAAAGAAGGTGCCATAAAAAAATTGCTTAAAATGCATATTAAAATACATATTAAAATATATAAAGGAATTGAAAAAAAAACAATTGCAAGAAAAAAGGTGCAAGAAAAAAAAATACGATCCTGAAAAAAATAAAATAAAATACACGTTAGAGCTATTCTGATAATGAAACGGATTACAGTTAAACGATGATTTTCGTTATATGAAAGGAAAAAGGAATTGCGAGAAAAAAGGTACAAGAAAAAAAAATGCAATATATACGATCCTGAAAAAAAAAATGCTTAAAATATATACGATCCTGAGAAGAAAAAAAAATGCTTAAAAGGCATATTAAAAATACATATTAAAATATATATTATATATTAGATATTAGAATAATGGAAGTGAAAAAAAAGCAATTCCGAGAAAAAAGGTGCAAGAAAAAAAATGAAAGTAATATATACGATCCTGAAAAAAATACACGATAGAGCCGTTCTGAAAATGAAATGGATTACAGTTAAATGCGCTGATTTTCGTTATATTAAAGGAAAAAGGAATTGCGAGAAAAAAAAGTGCAAGAAAAAAAATACAATATATACAATCCTGAAAAAAATTGCTTAAAAGGCATATTAGAATACATATCAAAATATATATTAGATATTAGATATTAGAATTAAGGAATTGAAAAAAATACAATTACGAGAAAAAAGGTGCAAGAAAAAATATGCAGGTAATATATGCGATCCTGAAAAAAAAAATGCACGTTAGAGCCATTCTGATAATGAAATGGATTACAGTTAAATGCGCTGATTTTCGTTATATTAAAGGAAAAAGGAATTGCGAGAAGAAAAGGTGCAAGAAAAAAAAAGTAATATACACGATCCTGAAAAAAATGCTTAAAATACATATTGAAATGCATATTAAAATATATATTATATATTAGATATTAGAATAAAGGAATTGGAAAAAAAAACAATTGCGAGAAAAAAGATGCGAGAAAAAATATGTAAATAATATATACGATCCTGAAAAAAATGCTTAAAATGATTATCAAAAATACATATTAAATATATATATATTAGATATTAGAATAGAAAATTGAAAGAAAAGCAATTGCGAGAAAAAAGGTGCACGAAAAAAAAATCTATTTGATATATACGATCCTGAAAAAGAGATATATAAAATAGAATACACGTTAGAGCCATTCTGATAATGAAACGGATTACAGTTAAATGCGCTGATTTTCGTTATATTAAAGGAAAACGCAATTGCGAGAAAAAAGGTGCAAGAAAAAAAAAGAAATATATATGATCCTGAAAAAAAAGCTTAAAATGCACATTAAAATGCATATTGAAATATATATTAGATGTTAGACATTAGAATAAAGGAATTGAAAAAAAGCAATTGCGAGAAAAAAGGTGCAAGAAAAAAAATGCAACATATATGATCCTGAAAAAAAAGCTTAAAATGCATATTAAAAAATATATCATATATTAAATATTAGAATAAAGAAATTGAAAAAAAAAGAAAAGAAAAAAAATACTTAAAATGCATATAGATAGATATTAGAATAAAGGAATTGAAAAAAAAAAATGCAAGAAAGAAGGTGCCATAAAAAAAATTGCTTAAAATGCATATTAAAATACATATTAAAATATATAAAGGAATTGAAAAAAAACAATTGCAAGAAAAAAGGTGAAAGAAAAAAAAAATACGATCCTGAAAAAAATAAAATAAAATACACGTTAGAGCCATTCTGATAATGAAAGGATTACAGTTAAACGCGATGATTTTCGTTATATGAAAGGAAAAAGGAATTGCGAGAAAAAAGGTACAAGAAAAAAAAAATGCAATATATACGATCCTGAAAAAAAAATGCTTAAAATATATACGATCCTGAGAAGAAAAAAAAATGCTTAAAAGGCATATTAAAAATACATATTAAAATATATATTATATATTAGATATTAGAATAATGGAAGTGAAAAAAAAGCAATTCCGAGAAAAAGGTGCAAGAAAAAAAATGCAAGTAATATATACGATCCTGAAAAAAAATACACGATAGAGCCGTTCTGATAATGAAATGGATTACAGTTAAATGCGCTGATTTTCGTTATATTAAAGGAAAAAGGAATTGCGAGAAAAAAAAGTGCAAGAAAAAAAAACAATATATAAAATCCTGAAAAAAATTGCTTAAAAGGCATATTAAAATACATATCAAAATATATATTAGATATTAGATATTAGAATTAAGGAATTGAAAAAATACAATTACGAGAAAAAAGGTGCAAGAAAAAATATGCAGGTAATATATACGATCCTGAAAAAAAAAATGCACGTTAGAGCCATTCTGATAATGAAATGGATTACAGTTAAATGCGCTGAGTTTCGTTATATTAAAGGAAAAAGGAATTGCGAGAAGAAAAGGTGCAAGAAAAAAAAAGTAATATACACGATCCTGAAAAAAATGCTTAAAATTCATATTGAAATGCATATTAAAATATATATTATATATTAGATATTAGAATAAAGGAATTGGAAAAAAAACAATTGCGAGAAAAAAGATGCAAGAAAAAATATGTAAATAATATATACGATCCTGAAAAAAATGCTTAAAATGATTATTAAAAATACATATTAAAATATATATATATTAGATATTAGAATAGAAAATTGAAAGAAAAGCAATTGCGAGAAAAAAGGTGCACGAAAAAAAAAATCTATTTGATATATACGATCCTGAAAAAGAGATATATATAATAGAATACACGTTAGAGCCATTCTGATAATGAAACGGATTACAGTTAAATGCGCTGATTTTCGTTATATTAAAGGAAAACGCAATTGCGAGAAAAATGGTGCAAGAAAAGAAATGCAATATATATGATCCTGAAAAAAAAAATGCTTAAAATGCACATTAAAATACATATTGAAATATATATTAGATGTTAGACATTAGAATAATGGAATTGAAAAAAAGCAATTGCGAGAAAAAAGGTGCAAGAAAAAAAATGCAACATATATGATCCTGAAAAAAAAATGCTTAAAATGCATATTAAAAAATATATTATATGTTAAATATTAGAATAAAGAAATTGAAAAAAAAGAAAAGAAAAAAAAATACTTAAAATGCATATAGATAGATATTAGAATAAAGGAATTGAAAAAAAAAAATTGCAAGAAAGAAGATGCCATAAAAAAAATTGCTTAAAATGCATATTAAAATACATATTCAAATATATAAAGGAATTGAAAAAAAACAATTGCAAGAAAAAAGGTGCAAGAAAAAAAAAATACGATCCTGAAAAAAATAAAATAAAATACACGTTAGAGCCATTCTGATAATGAAACGGATTACAGTTAAACGCGATGATTTTCGTTATATGAAAGGAAAAAGGAATTGCGAGAAAAAAGGTACAAGAAAAAAAAATGCAATATATACGATCCTGAAAAAAAATGCTTATAATATATACGATCCTCAGAAGAAAAAAAAATGCTTAAAAGGCATATTAAAAATACATATTAAAATATATATTATATATTAGATATTAGAATAATGGAAGTGAAAAAAAAGCAATTCCGAGAAAAAAGGTGCAAGAAAAGAAATGCAAGTAATATATACGATCCTGAAAAAAAATACACGATAGAGCCGTTCTGAAAATGAAATGGATTACAGTTAAATGCGCTGATTTTCGTTATATTAAAGGAAAAAGGAATTGCGAGAAAAAAAAGTGCAAGAAAAAAATACAATATATACAATCCTGAAAAAAATTGCTTAAAAGGCATATTAAAATACATATCAAAATATATATTAGATATTAGATATTAGAATTAAGGAATTGAAAAAATACAATTACGAGAAAAAAGTGCAAGAAAAAATATACAGGTAATATATACGATCCTGAAAAAAAAATGCACGTTAGAGCCATTCTGATAATGAAATGGATTACAGTTAAATGCGCTGATTTTCGTTATATTAAAGGAAAAAGGAATTGCGAGAAGAAAAGGTGCAAGAAAAAAAAAGTAATATACACGATCCTGAAAAAAATGCTTAAAATACATATTGAAATGCATATTAAAATACATATTATATATTAGATATTAGAATAAAGGAATTGGAAAAAAACAATTGCGAGAAAAAAGATGCAAGAAAAAATATGTAAATAATATATACGATCCTGAAAAAAATGCTTAAAATGATTATTAAAAATACATATTAAAATATATATATATTAGATATTAGAATAGAAAATTGAAAGAAAAGCAATTGCGAGAAAAAAGGTGCACGAAAAAAAAAATCTATTTGATATATACGATCCTGAAAAAGAGATATATAAAATAGAATACACGTTAGAGCCATTCTGATAATGAAACGGATTACAGTTAAATGCGCTGATTTTCGTTATATTAAAGGAAAACGCAATTGCGAGAAAAAAGGTGCACGAAAAAAAAGGCAATATATATGATCCTGAAAAAAAAATGCTTAAAATGCACATTAAAATACATATTGAAATATATATTAGATGTTAGACATTAGAATAAAGGAATTGAAAAAAAGCAATTGCGAGAAAAAAGGTGCAAGAATAAAAATGGAACATTAATGTTCCTGAAAAAAAAATGCTTAAAATGCATATTAAAAAATATATTATATATTAAATATTAGAATAAAGAAATTGAAAAAAAAGAAAAGAAAAAAAAATACTTAAAATGCATATAGATAGATATTAGAATAAAGGAATTGAAAAAAAAAATTGCAAGAAAGAAGGTGCCATAAAAAAAAATTGCTTAAAATGCATATTAAAATACATATTAAAATATATAAAGGAATTGAAAAAAAACAATTGCAAGAAAAAAGGTGCAAGAAAAAAAAATACGATCCTGAAAAAAATAAAATAAAATACACGTTAGAGCCATTCTGATAATGAAACGGATTACAGTTAAACGCGATGATTTTCGTTATATGAAAGGAAAAAGGAATTGCGAGAAAAAAGGTATAAGAAAAAAAAATACAATATATACGATCCTGAAAAAAAAAATACTTAAAATATATACGATCCTGAGAAGAAAAAAAAATGCTTAAAAAGCATATTAAAAATACATATTAAAATATATATTATATATTAGATATTAGAATAATGGAAGTGAAAAAAAGCAATTCCGAGAAAAAAGGTGCAAGAAAAAAAATGCAAGTAATATATACAATCCTGAAAAAAAATACACGATAGAGCCGTTCTGAAAATGAAATGGATTACAGTTAAATGCGCTGATTTTCGTTATATTAAAGGAAAAAGGAATTGCGAGAAATAAAAGTGCAAGAAAAAAAATACAATATATACAATCCTGAAAAAAATTGCTTAAAAGGCATATTAAAATACATATCAAAATATATATTAGATATTAGATATTAGAATTAAGGAATTGAAAAAATACAATTACGAGAAAAAAGGTGCAAGAAAAAATATGCAAGTAATATATACGATCCTGAAAAAAAAATGCACGTTAGAGCCATTCTGATAATGAAATGGATTACAGTTAAATGCGCTGATTTTCGTTATATTAAAGGAAAAAGGAATTGCGAGAAGAAAAGGTGCAAGAAAAAAAAAAAGTAATATACACGATCCTGAAAAAAATGCTTAAAATACATATTGAAATGCATATTAAAATATATATTATATATTAGATATTAGAATAAAGGAATTGGAAAAAAAAACAATTGCGAGAAAAATGATGCAAGAAAAAATATGTAAATAATATATACGATCCTGAAAGAAATGCTTAAAATGATTATTAAAAATACATATTAAAATATATATATATTAGATATTAGAATAGAAAATTGAAAGAAAACCAATTGCAAGAAAAAAGGTGCACGAAAAAAAAAAATCTATTTGATATATACGATCCTGAAAAAGAGATATATAAAATAAAATACACGTTAGAGCCATTCTGATAATGAAACGGATTACAGTTAAATGCGCTGATTTTCGTTATATTAAAGGAAAACGCAATTGCGAGAAAAAAGGTGCAAGAAAAAAAATGCAATATATATGATCCTGAAAAAAATGCTTAAAATGCACATTAAAATACATATTGAAATATATATTAGATGTTAGACATTAGAATAAAGGAATTGAAAAAAAGCAATTGCGAAAAAAAAGGTGCAAGAAAAAAAATGCAACATATATGATCCTGAAAAAAAAATGCTTAAAATGCATATTAAAAAATATATTATATATTAAATATTAGAATAAAGAAATTAAAAAAAAAAGAAAAGAAAAAAAAATACTTAAAATGCATATAGATAATTAGAATAAAGGAATTGAAAAAAAAAATTGCAAGAAAGAAGGTGCCATAAAAAAAATTGCTTAAAATGCATATTAAAATACATATTAAAATATATAAAGGAATTGAAAAAAAAACAATTGCAAGAAAAAAGGTGAAAGAAAAAAAAAATACGATCCTGAAAAAAATAAAATAAAATACACGTTAGAGCCATTCTGATAATGAAACGGATTACAGTTAAACGCGATGATTTTCGTTATATGAAAGGAAAAAGGAATTGCGAGAAAAAAGGTACAAGAAAAAAAAAAGCAATATATACGATCCTGAAAAAAAAATGCTTAAAATATATACGATCCTGAGAAGAAAAAAAAATGCTTAAAAGACATATTAAAAATACATATTAAAATATATATTATATATTAGATATTAGAATAATGGAAGTGAAAAAAAGCAATTCCGAGAAAAAAGGTGCAAGAAAAAAATGCAAGTAATATATACGATCCTGAAAAAAAATACACGATAGAGCCGTTCTGAAAATGAAATGGATTACAGTTAAATGCGCTGATTTTCGTTATATTAAAGGAAAAAGGAATTGCGAGAAAAAAAGTGCAAGAAAAAAAAATACAATATATACAATCCTGAAAAAAATTGCTTAAAAGGCATATTAAAATACATATCAAAATATATATTAGATATTAGATATTAGAATTAAGGAATTGAAAAAATACAATTACGAGAAAAAAGGTGCAAGAAAAAATATGCAGGTAATATATACGATCCTGAAAAAAAAATGCACGTTAGAGCCATTCTGATAATGAAATGGATTACAGTTAAATGCGCTGATTTTCGTTATATTAAAGGAAAAAGGAATTGCGAGAAGAAAAGGTGCAAGAAAAAAAAAGTAATATACACGATCCTGAAAAAAATGCTTAAAATACATATTGAAATGCATATTAAAATATATATTATATATTAGATATTAGAATAAAGGAATTTGAAAAAAACAATTGCGAGAAAAAAGATGCAAGAAAAAATATGTAAATAATATATACGATCCTGAAAAAAAATGCTTAAAATGATTATTAAAAATACATATTAAAATATATATATATTAGATATTAGAATAGAAAATTGAAAGAAAAGCAATTGCGAGAAAAAAGGTGCACGAAAAAAAAAATCTATTTGATATATACGATCCTGAAAAAGAGATATATAAAATAGAATACACGTTAGAGCCATTCTGATAATGAAACGGATTACAGTTAAATGCGCTGATTTTCGTTATATTAAAGGAAAACGCAATTGCGAGAAAAAAGGTGCAAGAAAAAAAATGCAATATATATGATCCTGAAAAAAAAATGCTTAAAATGCACATTAAAATACATATTGAAATATATATTAGATGTTAGACATTAGAATAATGGAATTGAAAAAAAGCAATTGCGAGAAAAAAGGTGCAAGAAAAAAAATGCAACATATATGATCCTGAAAAAAAAAATGCTTAAAATGCATATTAAAAAATATATTATATATTAAATATTAGAATAAAGAAATTGAAAAAAAAGAAAAGAAAAAAAAAATTAAAATGCATATAGATAGATATTAGAATAAAGGAATTGAAAAAAAAATTGCAAGAAAGAAGATGCCATAAAAAAAATTGCTTAAAATGCATATTAAAATACATATTAAAATATATAAAGGAATTGAAAAAAAACAATTGCAAGAAAAAAGGTGCAAGAAAAAAAAATACGATCCTGAAAAAAATAAAATAAAATACACGTTAGAGCCATTCTGATAATGAAACGGATTACAGTTAAACGCGATGATTTTCGTTATATGAAAGGAAAAAGGAATTGCGAGAAAAAAGGTACAAGAAAAAAAAATGCAATATATACGATCCTGAAAAAAAATGCTTAAAATATATACGATCCTGAGAAGAAAAAAAATGCTTAAAAGGCATATTAAAAATACATATTAAAATATATATTATATATTAGATATTAGAATAATGGAAGTGAAAAAAAAAGCAATTCCGAGAAAAAAGGTGCAAGAAAAAAAATGCAATATATACGATCCTGAAAAAAATACACGATAGAGCCGTTCTGAAAATGAAATGGATTACAGTTACATGCGCTGATTTTCGTTATATTAAAGGAAAAAGGAATTGCGAGAAAAAAAAAGTGCAAGAAAAAAATACAATATATACAATCCTGAAAAAAATTGCTTAAAAGGCATATTAAAATACATATCAAAATATATATTAGATATTAGATATTAGAATTAAGGAATTGAAAAAATACAATTACGAGAAAAAAGGTGCAAGAAAAAATATGCAGGTAATATATACGATCCTGAAAAAAAAATTGCACGTTAGAGCCATTCTGATAATGAAATGGATTACAGTTAAATGCGCTGATTTTCGTTATATTAAAGGAAAAAGGAATTGCGAGAAGAAAAGGTGCAAGAAAAAAAAAGTAATATACACGATCCTGAAAAAAATGCTTAAAATACATATTGAAATGCATATTAAAATATATATTATATATTAGATATTAGAATAAAGGAATTGGAAAAAAAACAATTGCGAGAAAAAAGATGCAAGAAAAAAAATGTTAATAATATATACGATCCTGAAAAAAATGCTTAAAATGATTATTAAAAATACATATTAAAATATATATATATTAGATATTAGAATAGAAAATTGAAAGAAAAGCAATTGCGAGAAAAAAGGTGCACGAAAAAAAAATCTATTTGATATATACGATCCTGAAAAAGAGATATATAAAATAGAATACACGTTAGAGCAATTCTGATAATGAAACGGATTACAGTTAAATGCGCTGATTTTCGTTATATTAAAGGAAAACGCAATTGCGAGAAAAAAGGTGCAAGAAAAAAAATGCAATATATATGATCCTGAAAAAAAAATGCTTAAAATGCACATTAAAATACATATTGAAATATATATTAGATGTTAGACATTAGAATAAAGGAATTAAAAAAAAGCAATTGCGAGAAAAAAGGTGCAAGAAAAAAAATGCAACATATATGATCCTGAAAAAAAAAATGCTTAAAATGCATATTAAAAATATATTATATATTAAATATTAGAATAAAGAAATTGAAAAAAAAGAAAAGAAAAAAAAATACTTAAAATGCATATAGATAGATATTAGAATAAAGGAATTGAAAAAAAAAATTGCAAGAAAGAAGGTGCCATAAAAAAATTGCTTAAAATGCATATTAAAATACATATTAAAATATATATTACATATTAGATATTAGAATAAAGGAATTGAAAGAAAAACAATTGCGAAAAAAGGTGCAAGAATAAAAAATGCAAGTAATACATACGATCCTGAAAAAATATATATATATAATATAATACACGTTAGAGTTAAATGTGCTGATTTTCGTTATATTAGAGCAGAAAGGATTGTGAGAAAAAAAAGAGAGAAAAAATGCAAGTAATATATACGATCCTCAAAAAAGGCTTAAAATACATATTAGAGCCATTCTGATAATGTAAAGGATTAAAGCTAAATGCGCTGATTTTCGTCATATTAGAGAAAAAAGAAGTTGAGAGAAAAAAGAGGAAATAAAAAAAATGCAAGTTATATATACGACCCTCAAAAAAAAAAAAAAATTATCGCTGATTATCGTTATATCAGTGCAAAGAGGAATTGCGAGTAAAAGTAAAAAAATAATAATGCAAGTAATATATGATCCTCAAAAAAAAAATGCTTAAAATACATATTAGAGCACTTCTGATAAT
>NW_028234414.1:476029-478529 GCF_977035675.1 Penaeus japonicus | reverse complement strand
AATAATACATGTGATAAATCATTTAAAATAACGACTTATGGGAGAATATTTGAAACAATTATAGGCGTTATCTGCAGCGTCTTTATCTGCAATTATTGCCAATCTCTCGCAATCATTCGCTGTCGTATTTCCATTTTTTTCGAGAGAGAGATAGCTCCCTACACACGCGTGTTAACCTATATAGTAAGGCCGCCAACACGTATGCGAAAACCATCACCGATGACGAAAATGCTAAATATTACAAATATTACAGCAACATTTATGTAAAAATGAAGTAAGATTATAATAATTAGCATATCTTATATTTCAAACAAATACCATCATAAATAGATTTGATAAATGGGTCATAAATAATTGTTTGAATCCTTCCTTAGACTAGGGTTAAATTTATTCTTCAACTATTTAGAAACTGAATTTACTTAGTTGTGGATATGGAAAATATATGCACGAGAGCAAACAATGTACTGGATGTATTTTTTGTAGTTAATTGTAACTGATGAAAGGATATTAAAGTATATAGTCACAATCACATGAATGCGTTCGAATTGGATTACATTTTGATTAAATGCCTAAAAGTTTACCATTTCCCTTCTCTTTCATACATTGTCATGCAACCATGTCAAGATAGATCAAATCGGTAACTCGTGTAAAAACAATGAAGGAGCTGAATTTAGTTCAGTTACAGGGATAACCTTTATTTTTAGCATGTAATGTACATCGTATAATGTCCATTTCCAATACTACTTCTATAATGCACGTATAATATTAATCATATTTAATCGCCATTAATGTGAAAACTCTGCCCTGATGTGAGGATAACTTTTGTGTTTTATTACAGTGAAAATATGGAAATATAAAGTATACCATACCTAGGCGAATAAACAAAAATATGAAAAGTCTAGAACAATTTTTTATCTAATTGATGTGTCATGGAATATTTCAATAAATAAGATCTATTTACTGACTTTTAATCTGCACAACTTCTATTTGAAGTAAGCTTAACTTTTGTCATGCTTACAGAAGCATGTTAACATATTCAAATTTATTCACATGCTAATATGAATGAATTAAAACAAAAGTATTATCAGTCATTAAATTACATTTACTATTTGACATAAACTATCCTAGGCCTGAGTGCCCTATGAACTCAAATGTGTTTTTAGTAGAGGAAGAAATTAATCTTTGCAAAGATTACCATTTCCAGGATGCGCCACAGTGGCACGGGGTCGCCCGACGGTGTCTCTGCTACACCCCGAAGTGGTAATAGGTGACGCTGCAGATAGCGCCTTATACTTCCGTAATGATAATGATAATAATAAGGGTAATGATAGAAATGATAATGATAATAAGAATAAGAATAATGATAAAAAATCATAAGGCAATCAATGATGATAATATAAATAATAATACAAACAATAATAACATTGTTAATAATGTTACTAGTAACAATTATAACAATAATCAAAATTATATCAATAAAGAATATGATAATGATAATAATGATGACGATAATGATAATACCGCCTTTTCCAGTTTCGCCGGATGCCATTTGGACTTTCTACAGCTCCCACTACTTTCCAGAGGGCGATGAATGTGGTCCTGTCTCCACACTTGCATACCTGGACGACGTCTTTGTATATGGCCGAGATTTTCCTACTCACCTTAGGCAGCTGGCTTCAACTTGCATATGGCGAAGTGTGAATTTGCTGTACAAGAATTTCGGTTCTTGGGTTTTAAGATCACCCCAACAGGAATTTTGCCTGACCCAGAGAAGGTCAAGAGTATCCAAGAAATGAGACCACCACGCTATATCAAGGATGTACGACGATTCTTAGGGGCAACAGGTTTCTTAAGGAGGCATATTCCAAAGTATGCAGCCATTGCAGCACCTCTCACGCAACTCGCCCGAAAAGACCATTCGTTTAGTTGGGGAGAGAAGGAGCAGAAAGCCTTAAATACCTTAAAAAGCTCGTGTCAGCACCTGTCCTACATAAGCCTCGCTTTGAAGACCCTTTTGAAGTTCACACAGATGCATCACAAAGTGCCATCGATGCTTGCCTCATGCAGAGAGATGGAGAAGGTAACCCAGCGGCTGTTGCTTATTCCTCGAGGAAACTTCGTGGACCCGAGACCAGGTATTCTGCAACAGACCTTGGCTGTTGTTGAAGGAGTGAGAGCTTTAGCCCCATACATATATGGTCGCCAATTTACCGTGTATACAGATCGCCAGCCAGTTACGTTCCTCGTTACACGAAAGACAAAAATCCTTCGCATGACAAGATGACCTTGTGAGCTCTCAAATTACCAGTTTAAAGTGATCTACAAGCAGGGAATCCAGCATCGTGTTCCTAATATGTTATCCCGTTCAGTTGCATAAATAGACCTCACCAATGTCGACCCAACGACCATGCGCGAAGAACGAACGAAAGATTCTATTTGGCAAGAAGTAATTAATTACTTAGAGGAGAAAAACATTGAGTTCACACTTCAAAACGGAGTT
>NW_028234414.1:456029-458529 GCF_977035675.1 Penaeus japonicus | reverse complement strand
AGCCAAGGTCTGTTGCAGAATACCTGGTCTCGGTCCACGAAGTTTCCTCGAGGAATAAGCAACAGCCGCTGGGTTACCTTCTCCATCTCTCTGCATGAGGCAAGCATCGATGGCACTTTGTGATGCATCTGTGTGAACTTCAAAAGGGTCTTCAAAGCGAGGCTTATGTAGGACAGGTGCTGACACGAGCTTTTTAAGGTATTTAAGGCTTTCTGCTCCTTCTCTCCCCAACTAAACGAATGGTCTTTTCGGGCGAGTTGCGTGAGAGGTGCTGCAATGGCTGCATACTTTGGAATATGCCTCCTTAAGAAACCTGTTGCCCCTAAGAATCGTCGTACATCCTTGATATAGCGTGGTGGTCTCATTTCTTGGATACTCTTGACCTTCTCTGGGTCAGGCAAAATTCCTGTTGGGGTGATCTTAAAACCCAAGAACCGAAATTCTTGTACAGCAAATTCACACTTCGCCATATGCAAGTTGAAGCCAGCCTGCTACTCAGGTGATGTAGGAAAATCTCGGCCATATACAAAGACGTCGTCCAGGTATGCAAGTGTGGAGACAGGACCACATTCATCGCCCTCTGGAAAGTAGTGGAGCTGTAGAAAGTCCAAATGGCATCCGGCGAAACTGGAAAAGGCGGTATTATCATTATCGTCATCATTATTATCATTATCATATTCTTTATTGATATAATTTTGATTATTGTTATAATTGTTACTAGTAACATTATTAACAATGTTATTATTGTTTGTATTATTATTTATATTATCATCATTGATTGCCTTATGATTTTTTATCATTATTCTTATTCTTATTATCATTATCATTTCTATCATTACCCTTATTATTATCATTATCATTACGGAAGTATAAGGCGCTATCTGCAGCGTCACCTATTACCACTCGGGGTGTAGCAGAGACACCGTCGGGCGACCCCGTGCCACTGTGGCGCATCCTGGAAATGGTAATCTTTGCAAAGATTAATTTCTTCCTCTACTAAAAACACATTTGAGTTCATAGGGCACTCAGGCCTAGATAGTTTATGTCAAATAGTAAATGTAATTTAATGACTGATAATACTTTTGTTTTAATTCATTCATATTAGCATGTGAATAAATTTGAATATGTTAACATGCTTCTGTAAGCATGACAAAAGTTAAGCTTACTTCAAATAGAAGTTGTGCAGATTAAAAGTCAGTAAATAGATCTTATTTATTAAATATTCCATGACACATCAATTAGATAAAAAAATTGTTCTAAGACTTTTCATATTTTTGTTTATTCGCCTAGGTATGGTATACTTTATATTTCCATATTATTTTCACTGTAATAAAACACAAAAGTTATCCTCACATCAGGCAGAGTTTTCACATTAATGGCGATTAAATATGATTAATATTATACGTGCATTATAGAAGTAGTATTGGAAATGGACATTAAACGATGTACATTACATGCTAAAAATAAAGGTTATCCCTGTAACTGAACTAAATTCAGCTCCTTCATGTTTTTTACACGAGTTACCGATTTGATTTATCTTGACATACCTGCGTGACAATGTATGAAAGACAAGGGAAATGGTAAACTTTTAGGCATTTAATCAAAATGTAATCCAATTCGAACGCATTTATGTGATTTGTGACATATATACTTTAATATCCTTTCATCAGTTACAATTAACTACAAAAAATACATCCAGTACATTGTTTGCTCTCGTGCATATATTTTCCATTTTCACGACTAAGTAAATTCCGTTTCTAATAGTTGAAGAATAAATTAACCCTAGTCTAAGGAAGGATTCAAACAATTATTTATGACCCATTTATCAAATCTATTTATGATGGTATTTGTTTGAAATATAAGATATGCAATTATTATAAATCTTACTTCATTTTTTACATAAATGTTGCTGTAATATTTGTAATATTTAGCATTTTCGTCATCGGGATGGTTTTCGCATACTGTTGGCGCCTTACTATATAGGTTAACACGCGTGTGTAGGGAGCTATCTCTCTTTCGAAAAAAATAGAAATACGACAGCGAATGATTGCGAGTGATTGGCAATAATTGCAGATAAAGACGCTGCAGATAACGCCTATAATTGTTTCAAATATTCTCCCATAAGTCGTTATTTTAAATGATTTATCACATATATTCTTATCACTTAATTAAATCAGATTATTCTCATCTCCTAAATCATCATTATCATTGTAAATATGATCATTATCATAATCATTAGGGAAAAAAATTATCATTAATACTAATATTACCAGAACTACTGAAACACACCAAACACGCAGCGACCCTAGTGAAACACATGGCCGCTGCGTAGACTCGCCTCTTACCAATCAGGAGCTCTCTCATGGTGGCGGCGAGCCGAAGTTCAGTTCCGCCTCAGTAAAGTCACCGATGGCCATACCAAAGCCGATTAAGTGAAAAAGGCCATCTCAGAAAATATTTTCCCTCGAATTACGGTGCGGCTGGACGAAACAGACAACGA
>NW_028234414.1:443529-451029 GCF_977035675.1 Penaeus japonicus | reverse complement strand
GCTTTAATCCTTTACATTATCAGAATGGCTCTAATATGTATTTTAAGCCTTTTTTGAGGATCGTATATATTACTTGCATTTTTTCTCTCTTTTTTTCTCACAATCCTTTTTGCTCTAATATAACGAAAATCAGCACATTTAACTCTAACGTGTATTATATTATATATATATTTTTTTCAGGATCGTATGTATTACTTGCATTTTTTATTCTTGCACCTTTTTTCGCAATTGTTTTTCTTTCAATTCCTTTATTCTAATATCTAATATGTAATATATATTTTAATATGTATTTTAATATGCATTTTAAGCAATTTTTTTTATGGCACCTTCTTTCTTGCAATTTTTTTTTTCAATTCCTTTATTCTAATATCTATCTATATGCATTTTAAGTATTTTTTTTTCTTTTCTTTTTTTTCAATTTCTTTATTCTAATATTTAATATATAATATATTTTTAATATGCATTTTAAGCATTTTTTTTTCAGGATCATATATGTTGCATTTTTTTTCTTGCACCTTTTTTCTCGCAATTGCTTTTTTTTAATTCCTTTATTCTAATGTCTAACATCTAATATATATTTCAATATGTATTTTAATGTGCATTTTAAGCATTTTTTTTTCAGGATCATAATATTGCATTTTTTTCTCTCTTACACCCTTTTTCGCGCAATTGCGTTTTCCTTTAATATAACGAAAATACACCCATTTAACTGTAATTCTTTTCATTATCAGAATTGCTCTAATGTGTATTCTATTTTATATATCTCTTTTTCAGGATCGTATATATCAAATAGATTTTTTTTTCGTGCACCTTTTTTCTCGCAATTGCTTTTCTTTCAATTTTCTATTCTAATATCTAATATATATATATTTTAATATGTTTTTTTAATAATCATTTTAATCATTTTTTTCAGGATCGTATATATTATTTACATTTTTTTTCTTGCATCTTTTTTCTCGCAATTGTTTTTTTTTCCAATTCCTTTATTCTAATATCTAATATATAATATATATTTTAATATGCATTTCAATATGTATTTTAAGCATTTTTTTCAGGATCGTGTATATTACTTTTTTTTTCTTGCACCTTTTTCTTCTCGCAATTCCTTTTTCCTTAATATAACGAAAATCAGCGCATTTAACTGTAATCCATTTCATTATCAGAATGGCTCTAACGTGCAATTTTTTTTTTCAGGATCGTATATATTACCTGCATATTTTTTCTTGCACCTTTTTTCTCGTAATTGTATTTTTTCAATTCCTTAATTCTAATATCTAATATCTAATATATATTTTGATATGTATTTTAATATGCCTTTTAAGCAATTTTTTCAGGATTGTAATATTGTATTTTTTTCTTGCACTTTTTTTTTCTCGCAATTTCCTTTTTCCTTTAATATAACGAAAATCAGCGCATGTAACTGTAATCCATTTCATTTTCAAACGGCTCTATCGTGTATTTTTTTTCTGGATCGTATATATTGCATTTTTTTTCTTGCACCTTTTTTTCTCGGAATTGCTTTTTTTTCACTTCCATATTCTAATATCTAATATATAATATATATTTTAATATGTATTTTAATATGCCTTTTAAGCATTTTTTTTCTTCTCAAGGATCATGTAATATATTGTTTAAGCATTTTTTTCAGGATCGTATATATTGCATTTTTTTTTCTTGTACCTTTTTTCTCGCAATTCCTTTTTCCTTTCATAATAACGAAAATCATCGCGTTTAACTGTAATCCGTTCATTATCAGAATGGCTCTAACGTGTATTTTTTATTTTATTTATTTTCAGGATCGTATTTTTTTTTCTTGCACCTTTTTTCCTTGCAATTGTTTTTTTTTTCACATTCCTTTATATATTTTAATTATGTATTTTAATTGCATTTTAAGCAATTTTTTTTATGGTATCTTTTTTCTTGTAATTTTTTTTTCAATTCCTTTATTTTAATATCTATCTATATGCATTTTAATTTTTTTTTTCTTTTCTTTTTTTTCAATTTCTTTATTCTAATATTTAATATATAATATATTTTTTAATATGCATTTTAAGCATTTTTTTTTTCAGGATCATATATGTTGCATTTTTTTCTTGCACCTTTTTTCTCGCAATTGCTTTTTTTCAATTCCATTATTCTAATGTCTAACATCTAATATATATTTCAATATGTATTTTAATGTGCATTTTAAGCATTTTTTTTTCAGATCAATATATATTGCATTTTTTTTCTTGCACCTTTTTTCTCGCAATTGCGTTTCCTTAATATTACGAAAATCAGCGCATTTAACTGTAATCCGTTTCATTATCAGAATGGCTCTAACGTGTATTCTATTTTATATATCTCTTTTTTAGGATCGTATATATCAAATAGATTTTTTTTTTTCGTGCACCTTTTTTCTCGCAATTGCTTTTCTTTCAATTTTCTATTCTAATACTAATATATATATATTTTAATATGTATTTTTAATATGCATTTTAAGCATTTTTTTTTCAGGATCATATATGTTGCATTTTTTTTCTTGCACCTTTTTTCTCGCAATTGCTTTTTTTCAATTCCTTTATTCTAATATCTAATATATAATATATATTTTAATATGCATTTCAATATGTATTTTAAGCATTTTTTTCAGGATCTTGTATATTACTCTTTTTTTCTTGCACCTTTTCTTCTCGCAATTCCTTTTTCCTTTAATATAACGAAAATCACGCATTTAACTGTAATCCATTTCATTATCAAATGGCTCTAACGTGCATTTTTTTTTCAGGATCGTATATATTCCCTTTGTAAATTTTTTTCTTGCACTTTTTTCTCGTAATTGTATTTTTTCAATCCTTAATTCTAATATCTAATATCTAATATATAATTTTGATATGTATTTATAATATGCCTTTTAAGCAATTTTTTCAGGATTGTAAAATATTGTATTTTTTTTCTTGCACTTTATTTCTCGCAATTCCTTTTCCTTTAATATAACGAAAATCAGCGCATTTAACTGTAATCCATTCATTTTCAGAACGGCTCTATCGTGTAATTTTTTTCAGGATTGTATATATTACTTGCATTTTTTCTTGCCCCTTTTTCTCGGAATTGCTTTTTTCACTTCCCATTATTCTAATATCTAATATATAATATATATTTTAATATTATTTTTTAAATCCCTTTTTTAAGCATTTTTTTTTCTTCCTCAGGATCGTATATATTTTAGCATTTTTTTTTCAGGATCGTATATATTGTATTTTTTTTCTTGTACCTTTTTTCTCGCATTTTTTTTTCTTTTAATATAACGAAAATCAGCGCGTTTAACTGTAATCCTTTTCATTATCAGAATTGCTCTAACGTGTATTTTATTTTATTTTTTTCATGATCGTAATTTTTTTTTCTTCACCTTTTTTTTCTTGCAATTGTTTTTTTTCAATTCCTTATATATTTTAATATGTATTTTATATGCATTTTAAGCAATTTTTTTATGGCACCTTCTTTCTTGCAATTTTTTTTTTTTCAATTCCTTTATTCTAATATCTATCTATATGCATTTTAAGTATTTTTTCTTTTTCTTTTTTTTCAATTCCTTTATTCTAATATTTAATATATAATATATTTTTAATATGCATTTTAAGCTTTTTTTTTTTCAGGATCATATATGTTGCTTTTTTTTTTTTTTTCTTGCACCTTTTTTCTCGCAATTGCTTTTTTTCATTTCCTTTATCTCTAATGTCTAACATCTAATATATATTTCAATATGCATTTTAATGTGCATTTTAAAGCTTTTTTTTTCAGGATCAATATATTTCATTTTTTTTCTTGCACCTTTTTTCTCGATTGCTTTTTCCTTTAATATAAAAAATAATTTTAATGTATTTTCATTTTCCAAATGGCTCTCTTGTATTTTTTTTAATTCCTTTTTCAATTTCGTATTATATAAATAGATTTTTTTTTTTTTTTCCCTTTTTTTTCATTTTTTCTTTATTTTCTTATTATTTTTTTATATATTTAATGTTTTTTTAATATCTTTTTAGCTTTTTTTTCAGGTTTCATTTTATTTTTTTTTTTTTGCACTTTTTCTCGCATTTTTTTTTTCATTCCTTTATTCAAATTCTAATTAATATATATTTTAATTCATTTAATTTATTTTAAGCTTTTTTTTTTCAGATCTTATATTCTTTTTTTTTTCTTGCCTTTTTTTTTCCAATTTCTTTTCCTTTAATATAACGAAATCAGCGCTTTTAACTGTAATCCTTTTCATTATCAGAATGGCTCTAACTGTTTTTTTTTTTTCTATTTCCTTATATTTTTTTTTACCTTTTTTCTATTGTTTTTTTTCAATTCTTATTCTATTTTAAATTTTCTTTTTTTTTTATTATTCTTTGTTTTGCATTTTTTCTTTTATTGAAATTTTTTTCTTGAAACTTTTTTTCTCGCAATCTTTTCCTTAATATAACGAAAATCACGAAATTTAACTTAATCATTTCATTTTTCAGAAGCTCTATCGGTTATTTTTTCAGGATCGTATATATTATTCATTTTTTTTTCTTGCACCTTTTTTCTCGAATTGCTTTTTTTTCATTCAATTTCTAATTCTAATTTTAATAATATATATTTTAATATGTATTTTTTAATTCTTTTTAAGCATTTTTTTTCAGGATCGTAATATATTTTAACATTTTTTTTTCGGCATATTCCATTTTCTTTTTTTCCGCAATTCTTTTTCCTTTATATACCGAAAATCACGTTTAACTGTAATCCTTTCATTATCAGAAAGTTTACGTTGATTTTTTTTTTTTTTCAGGATCGTATTTTTTTTTTTCTTGCACCTTTTTTCCCTTGCAATTTTTTTTTTTCCCTTTATTATTTTAAAGAAAAATGCATTTAAAACCAATTTTTATATGACCTTTTCCTGAAATTTTTTTTTTCAATTCCTTATTAATATTTTCATATTTTTTAAAATTTTTTTTCTTTTTTTTTTTTTTCAATTTCTTATTCTAAATTTAAATAATAATATATTTTTTAAATCCTTTTAAGAAATTTTTTTTTCAGAATATATTTTATTTTTTTTCTTGCACCTTTTTTTTTTTTTTTTTCCAACCTTTTTCAATTCAACATCAAAATTATTTAATATTTATTTTAAGTCATTTAAAATTTTTTTTTCGGGATCATATATATTGCTTTTTTTTTCTTGCACCTTTTTTTTCTCGAATTGCTTTTTTTTCATTTCCATTATTCTAAACTAAATAAATATAAATTTTAATATGTATTTTTTAATATGCCTTTTTTGCATTTTTTTTTTTTTCTCAATCGTATATATTTTAAGCATTTTTTTTCGGGATCGTATAATTGCTTTTTTTTTTTTTTGTCCCTTTTTTCTCGAAATTTCCCCCTTTTTCCCTTTTCATATAACGAAAATCTGGGTTAAAAACTGAAATCCTTTCTTTAAACAAAAAATGGCTCTAACGTGATTTTTTTTTTTTTTTCAGGATCGTTTTTTTTTTTTTGCCCTTTTTTTTTCAATTTTTATTTCTTTTAAATTCCTTTAATATTTTAAAATGTTTTTTAATTGCATTTTAGAAATTTTTTTATGGCACCTTCTTCTTGCATTTTTTTTTAAATTCCTTTATTCTAATATCATCATTGCTTTTTAATTTTTTTTTCTTTTTTTTTTAATTTTTTTTTTAAATTTTTAAAATATATAATATTTTTTTATATGCTTTTTAAAAGTTTTTTTTTTCGGGATCAAATGTTGCATTTTTTTTTTGACCAAATTTTTTCGCAATTGTTTTTTTTAAAATTCCTTTATTCAATGTCAACCTAATATATATTTCAATATGATTTTAAGTGCTTTTAAAAGCTTTTTTTTTTTCAGATCATATAATTGCTTTTTTTTCTTGCACCTTTTTTCTCGAATTGCGTTTTCCTTTTTATATAACGAAAATCACGCATTTAAACTGTAATCCTTTCATTATCAGAATGGCTCAACGTGAAATTTATTTTATTATCCTTTTCGGGATCGAATATCAAATAGTTTTTTTTTTTTCGTGCCCCTTTTTTTTCTCGCAATTGCTTTCCCTTTTCTTTTTCATTCTAATAAAAATATATTATATTTTAATATGTTTTTTTTAATAATCTTTTTAAGCTTTTTTTTCAGATCGTTATATTTTTACATATTTTTTTTTGAAAATCTTTTTTCTGCAATTTTTTTTTTCCAATTCCTTTTTTCTAAATTAATATAAAATATATTTTAATAAAATTTCAAATGTTTTTTAAAGTTTTTTTTCAGGACTGTATATTATTTTTTTTTTCTGCACCTTTTCTTCTCGAAATTTTCCTTTTTTTTCCTTAAATAAAACAAAAATCAGCGAAAACAAAAAATCTTTTATCAGATGGTCTAACGGGTTTTTTTTTTCAGGATCGTAATTTTACCTGCAATTTTTTTTGCCCCTTTTTCTCGTAATTTTTTTTTTAAATTTCCAATTCTAATTCTAAACTAATATATATTTTGATATGTTTTTAAATCCTTTTTAAGAAATTTTTTTCAGGATTGTATAAGATTTTTTGCATTTTTTTTTCTCGCAATTCCTTTTTCCTTTAATAAACGAAAATCAGCGCTTTTTCTGAAATCCTTTCTTTTTAGAAGGGGCTCATCGTGAATTTTTTTTTTCGGGTCGTATATTTACTTGTTTTTTTTTCTTAAAACCTTTTTTCTCGAATTTTTTTTTTTTCATTTCCCATTATTCTAATATCTAATATTAAAAAATTTTTTTAATATGTTTTTTTAAAATTCCCTTTTAAAGCATTTTTTTCTTCTCGGGACGTATATATTTTAAGCATTTTTTTTTCAGGACTATATATTCATTTTTTTTCTTTTTACCTTTTTTTCTCGCAATTCCTTTTTTCTTTCATATCGAAAATCATCGCTTTTAACTGAATCCGTTTCATTTCAGAAGGGCTCTAACGTGTATTTATTTTTTTTTTTTTTGGGAACGTCTTTTTTTTTTTTTGCACCTTTTTTTTTGCATTTTTTTTTTCAATTTTTTCCTTTTTAATTTTATATTTTAATATTATTTTAAAAATTAATTTAAAATTTTTTTTATAACAACAAAAAATTTTTTTAATTTTTTTCAATTTTTTTTTTATTTAATATTATTTTTTTCTTTTTAATTTTTTTTTTTTTCTTTTTTTAAATTTCCTTTTCTATATTTAATATATAAAATTTTTTTTTTAATAGATTTAAGATTTTTTTTTTTTTTAGGATCAATATTTCACTTTTTTTCTCGCAATTGTTTTTTTTTAATTCCTTTATTCAAAAATTCTAATAAAATATTTCATTTGTTTTTTTAAATTTGTTTTTTAATTTTTTTTTTCAGGATTTAATTTTGCATTTTTTTTTTCACCTTTTTTTCTCGCAATTCCTTTTTCCTTAATTTAAAAACGAAAAAAACGCTTTTTACTGTAATCCTTTTTCTTATCAGAATGCCTCAAATTTTGTTTTTTTTTTCGGGATGT
>NW_028234414.1:436430-438930 GCF_977035675.1 Penaeus japonicus | reverse complement strand
ATCCACTGGCCATATTTGATTATAAAGGCACAGTCTGGAAAGAAAACTAAAGCCGATAGTCCCATTTGATTACAAGACTGTAAAGTTAAAGATCATATGTACTTCCTCTATGACAGTTGGTGATCTATTTTGATATAAAGATATAGTTCTTACGCTCTTCTATCATATATAAATTTAGTTGTGGTAGTTTAACACTACTCGCAATTTGTTTAAAAATATAGGAGAACATGTTTATATATGTGTATACACACACACACTCATATATATATATATATATATATATATATATAATATATATATATATAATATATATATATATATATATATATACATACATATATATATATATACATATATATATATCTATATATATATCTATATATATATCTATATATATATATATGTATATATATGTATATATATATATATTTATATATATATTTATATATATATGTCTGTGTGTGTGTGTGTGTCTTTTACTTGTTTTCAATATTGGATGATACAAGTTTGCTAAATTAATCTTACCTATTTCAATAGATCGCTGACCCCTAATCCGAATCTGAAAAGAAGACAGCCATTAGTCTTTATGATTTTACTAATAGCAATGATCATTTTGATAATAATGATAATAGCAATTATTATATCAATAGCGACAACAATGATAGTAACAATAGCAATAGGATTAGAAAAATTATTATGATCATGATAATGGTAATGATAGGGATAAAAAAAAGTCTTAGTGATAATTACAATGAAAGTAATAATGATAAAAGTGATAATATTAATAATGATGATGATAATAACTATAACATTATCACTGTCATATTTGTCATTTCCATTACTGTTATGAACATTATCATTATATCTTTTCGTAATCATTATAATTATTTTTCATCATTACTCTTATTATCATTATCATTATTCTTACTGTTGTTACTACTACTGATATCATTATTATTGTAAATATTAGTATTATGAGGATGAGAATTAGGATAATAGCAGCAATACTAGCAATGGTATTGATAAACGGCTGAAATAGATATGAAAAAAATAGTAATGATAATGGTAATAATTCAAATTATTATGATAATATCAATACTAACAACAATGATAACATTACAGATGATAATAATGATAATGATAATAACAATGATAATGATATCATCATTATCACTACCATTATAATTAATGATGATAATATCAGTAAGGATAACCTTGTTAACAGCAATGATAACAACAATTATGTTAATAATATTTATAATGATAATGATAATAATAGCCATGATAATAATGATAACAATCATAAGCAACGGAGATAGTAATGGTAATAATGATATGATAAATGAAAGTGATGGTCACAATACCAAGGTCAGTCTTTCAATCGATTTCCTGAATCCTGCCACCATACCCAAACGGTATTGAAAAATCTACGGAGCAAACCCCATATTTCACTTACACATCGCGATGTCTTCATTATGCATGTCTAATTTTGTTGTTGTTTTTTGTTGTTGTTTCTAGTGTTCAGTTATCATCCTCATTACAAAGACATCATGATTGTCATTATTGTTGTCCTTATTAAGCTATCATTGTTATGATTATTATTTTTATCATTACTATTATTATCAATATCTATATTATCATTTTAATATCATCATGTCAGTATTATCATGCCAGTATTATAATCATCAGTAAGGATAACATTGTTAATAGCAATGATAACAACAATTATGTTAATAATATTTATAATGATAATGATAATAATAGTCATGATAATAATGATAACAATGATAATCAACGATAATGATAATAGTAATAATGATATGATAAATGAAAGTGATATGATAATAAGAGTAACTTTAATAATGGTCACAATACTAAGGTCAGTCTTTCAATCGATTTCCTGAATCCTGCCACCATACCCAAACGGTATTGAAAAATCTACGGAGCAAAACCCATATTTCACTTACACATCGCGATGTCTTCATTATGCATGTCTAATTTTGTTGTTGTTTTTTGTTGTTGTTTTTAGTGTTCAGTTATCATCCTCATTACAAAGACATCATGATTGTCATTATTGTTGTCCTTATTAAGCTATCATTGTTATGATTATTATTTTTATCATTACTATTATTATCAATATCTTTATTATCATTTTAATATCATCATGTCAGTATTATCATGCCAGTATTATAATCATCATTACTACTATCGTTTTTACTCTTATCGTTGTTATATTTTTCTTATCATTTTATTTATTTTGTTATCATTAAAATTGTTGTTGTTGCTATTATCATTATCATTATCATTATCATCATTACTATTATTAGTATCATGAAAATCTACGGAGTAACTCCCATATTTCACTTACACATCCCGATATCTTCATTATGCATGTATAATTTTGTTGTTGTTTTTTTGTTGTTATTTCTTATGTTCAATTATCATCCTCATTACAAAGACATCATGATTGTCATTATTGTTGTCTTTATTAAGCTATTAT
>NW_028234414.1:422611-423830 GCF_977035675.1 Penaeus japonicus | reverse complement strand
AAAATATTATATAATTATATACATATTTATTATATATATAATATATATTATATAATATAGATATAATATATATATTGTGTGGGTGTGTGCGTCGGTGTGGTGTGGGGTGTTGAACATATATATATATTATATATATATATATTGTTAATAATTTAATATAATATATAGATATATATAATATAGATATACGGATATATCGTATACACACACACACACACACACCACACACACACACACACACACATATATATAAAATAATATTTATATATATATAAAGTTTATCTAATATATATTTATATATATAATATATAATGGTGTGTGTGTTGTGTTGTTTTGTGTGTGGATGTGTAGGTGTGTATTCGTATACTATATAATATATATATGTATAGATATATATAGATAATATATTTATATATAGATATATATATATAATGATATTTAAATATTTATATATATAAATATATAATATTATATATATATATATAAAGTCTACATATATAGATAAATATATATATATTATATATATATATAAGTATGTATATATATATAGTATGAATAATTATACAAATAGATTAAGTTTGCCGCGCGCGCGCGTGTGTGTGTGTGTGGGGTGTGTGTGTGATATTATATTATTACAAAATTTCCTCATTCTGAATTAATTTTGGATATGTTTTTTTGAAGACGTGATAGCAAACATGATCACACACAAACAAATAAAACGCACGCACGTACGGCATATGAATAGATTTCTCTACAGAGTAATTACCGCAGCCGTTGTCGGAAAATCATAGACCTCGGGCGATTATTACGTATAGATATGATTGACAGCCCAGACATGAAAACGGGGACGAGATCTGAGGATGGAGGCAGGGCGACATGTTGTGCGGTATTTATTGCATGGCCCCTTTTGTTCAGTATCTCGATATCAAATGAAAATTATATCATAAAACAGGTATTGCAAATTATAATGCAACATAATTTGTCATGGTGAAATAGTTTGACGGTGTGTATATACCGTCGTGACCGGGAAAGGGTTAAACAATAAAAAACATGACAGCTCTCTCCATGTTTTCCAGGGTTTCGGAGGGCGGCCGGAGGGAAAAGAGAAATTTACGTCCGCAGCGTGGCGTCTGTTCCAGGTGGGCGGGGGAAGGGTAGGCCTACATGAAGGGAAATTTCTTAGAAATACTTTACGAATAACTGAAAAGAAATAAATAAA
>NW_028234414.1:410111-412611 GCF_977035675.1 Penaeus japonicus | reverse complement strand
TATAAATATAGTTATATGTATATGTTTATTTATATATTTGGTAGATGTAAATATTAGATATAAATATGTTTTATATTATATTTATATATATATATATATATAAGAGATATATATAGAGTGTGTAGATATAGCATATATATATAGATATATATTTATATATATATAATATATATATAGAAATATATGTATATATATAAATATATATATATTATAATGTATTATTTATACATATATATAGATATATTATATATTTAGAGAGATATAGATATATAATAATTTTTTACATATAATATATATATATTTTCATATTATATATTTTGAGATAGAGATAGTATTATATAGTATTATATAATATTATATATTATATAGACATATAGTATGATAGTGAGTGATATAATTAATTATATATTGGTGGGGGGGGGTGTTGGTGGTTGGGTGTTGTGTGTGTGTGGTTGGGTGGTGTGGGTGTGTGTGTGTGTGTGTGGGTGTGTGGTTGTGTGTGGAGTTGCGTGTGGATGGTGGGATGTTGAGTTGTGTAATTTGTGATATATATATAAATTTAGTTATAGATTTATAGATATAATATAATATATAGTTAATACATGTCAATAATATATTATATTTAATATAATATATATATATAAAAATATAGTATATAATAGATACAGATCTATAAGTTGTGTGTTGTGTGTTAAATTGTTTATATATATTTATATATAATATGATATATTTATATTTATAGATACCTATATATAATAATAGATATGAATGTATATATAGGTGTATAGATATATATAGAGATTTAATATATATATATATAGTTTTAGTATAGATATTTATTAGATTAGAGAGATTTGTTCCTAATATCTCACCCTTACCATTCTAAAGTCAATTTATGATAAATTTAAGCATTCCTAAGATAATTATATTTACTTAGTGGAGAACGTATGTTTCAGGCAATGTTGCTCCGGTTTAAAGATTATGAATCAATTGCATGCCTAAGACCGGGACGTCGATTTCCAGTCTCTAAATTCCTCCTCGATGTTTTTTTGTTTTTTATTGTCTCATGAATATGATTTTGCAGTTCTCCTTCGTATACCTCTTGTTACTGCGCTATTCCGGTAGTTCTTCAATGAGGCTTCTGGCTTTCTCCTCTCCCCTCCGATCCTTTCTTAAAGTGTCTCATATTTACGTAAAAACGACCTTTTTTCCCCCATTCGGGGGATTCGTACTCCTGTCGAAGAAACTCTCTACCTGTCCATCACTTTGGTTACTGGAAGGGGCTATTGTTGAACCTTTTTCATGTGAATCTCTAGTGCTACGAAAGCTACTCTTTCGATCACACTATGGAATTCAATAAGATCGTTTCGAGGCGTTTTGTAACTGAGAACCTGCCAGCGATCGTATTTGGCAATTTACATGACCTATCAGAGCAGTATCAGTATTTCCTGATCGCCGTCGTTCTGGATTTGCTTTGGGTATATGAATAGATGAATACATATTATATATTTATATATAGTTATATAGTATATATATAATATATATATATATAATATATAGATATTTATCTGTGTTGTGTGTGTGTGTGTGTGTGTGTGTGTGTGTGTGTGTGTGTGTGTGAGTGTGTGTGTGTGTGTGTGTGTGCGTGTGTGTGTGTGTGTGTGTGTGTCTGTGTGTGTTTACATATATAATGTAAAGTTGCCTTTAATTGCGCCTTCCACCATATGGTTTCCTGCTCCTCCTCCTAATTACAGCAAGCTCTATCATCCTGTACCGTGCGATCGGACAGCTGGAGCTGCGTTTCCGTTCCATGAGAGGTTATACGATTGCCATGGATTCTTTATGTCGTCCTGCGACGATGTCCTACTCCTTACTAGGCCCAGACAGGATATAGAGAATGCGACTGAGATCTTCTGAAACACAGAATACCGAGAGAATGGCTGAGATAATGAGTGTGCAATAGAGATGATTAATACAAAGGATAAAGCGAAGGTGTTTGTTGACTTAAACCATTTGTTATATCAATTGTCCTTCTTTTTAATAACCTGCGTAGTAACTTCCATGAGTGGAAGAACAGCATGTTGTGGGATAGTCAGACTGGGAGAACCGATGATGGATGGGTGATAGGCAAGGCTGTGTTTCTACGAAGTCTGAATCTTTATTTTTTAAGGTTATATCTTTCAATCCGCAATACTAGGTCGCAAGTGTTCTTGATAAATTAAAAAAAAATATATATATAGATATATACATATGCCATAACGTGTGTGTGTGTGTGTGGTGTGGTGTGGTGGGTGTGTGTTGTGGGTTGTGTGTGTGTGCGTGTGGTGTTGTGTGTGTGTTTATATAAATATAATATATATATTATATAATATATATATACATATATATATATATAATATATAGATTTATTTTTATATAAGATATTATATATGTATGTGTGTTTGTGTGTGTGTCTGTGTATGTGTATCGGAGCATCTAATTATCAAAATAGTTTATTTAA
>NW_028234414.1:385388-387888 GCF_977035675.1 Penaeus japonicus | reverse complement strand
TTAAGGAAAACCTTGAAGAAAGGAAGTACAGGAAAGGGAGTGAACGTTTCTTGTATTTTAGGGAATTTTGGGGTAGGAGAGAAAACGTTTTTTTTTTTAAATGTTTAGGGGAGTTTAGGGGAGGGGGAGAAAAAAAAAAACGTTTCTTATGTCTTATAAAGCTCAGGGGGAGAGTGGGAGGGAACAGAACGTTTCCTGTATTCTATTGATTTCAGAAAAAAAAGAAAAAAAAAAACGTTTATGGTGTTCGTTTTCTTTTCTTTTTTCTCTCTCTCAGGGGGGAGAGGGGGGGGAGGGGGACAAGATGAAAAGGGAAGCATTCCTCATATTCTGTGATCAAGAAGAAAAATGATTGTGTTCCCTTTGGCTGGCGAATGTCATAGGTCGTACTCAGATTGGGGAGAAATGCAGCTTTTGTCCAGTGTCGATTGAGGGGAAAATGTACTATTGTCCGACTGAAATTGGAAATAAATAGCCCCTTCCCGGTACGTGTAGTTGGATATGTAGGTCACAACCTTTCTCTTAGGTTCAGGGAAATCGTCCTGTCGCTTGACCTCTGACCTATTGTCGAAGGTCAGGGTGACATAGGGTATAGATCAGAGTGAATGAAATTTGGATTCCCTTTAGGACAAGTGGTATAGGGTGAGGAAGACCCTTCAGAGGGAGGGGAAGGGGAGGGGGGGGGCTTAAGGAATTCAAGTGGAAAACATAGAGAATTGGAAAGAGAAAAAATGGAAAATATAAACACTGAAGTTTACGAGAGTCACAAAAGACAAAATGAAGTTTCAAAGTAAAGTAGCAGGACCTCAACTCATATGTGCTCCTCACAAAATATGATTACGAAATTCCTTTAATTAATCAAGGTACATCACTCACAATGTTTACAATCTACAACAACACCAATCACAACCAAACAATAGCAACCAAGTGCCATGATCTGAGCCACCCGAGCAGAATCTTCAACACTGCAACAAGCCAACCATGACAATACCATCCACGAAATGATCTACTACAACAGTCGCATAATCACGTTGTAAAACATGTTTCAGGTTCGCCCCCCATGGCGTCCCGCCAATCATAGCCACTGCAGTGTCGACATTCGCCGGTATTGCATTGATTACTCGTTTATGAATTATTCCCGTTGATAATCTATCTTTCAGTCTCTGATTTATTTCAAGGTTGCTGAAATCCGATTTTGGTGCATTACAGTGGCTTGCATGATTTCAGAAGGAGAAGAAGAAGAATTTTCTGTGTGGGTTTTATTAAGGCGAGGAAAATCAGAAACGTTTCGTGTGTGTCGAGGGAAAAAAACGTTTCTTGTGTTCTATTTGATTAAGGAAAACTTTTTTTAAGGAAAAAGACGATGATTGTAGTTTGGTTTCTATAACTGTTTTGTTCATTGAGTCATATATGTATTATTATTTTCCCTTCTTTTGATTCCTTTTGGTTTCTGTGTAATTACGTCTTTACTATTTTTTATATCGGGGAAGTCATGGTAATAGTAATAGTCTTTCTTAAGCAATTGATGTTGTCCTGTTGATTAATATACGCCGTAGCCTCGTTATTTAAGTATCTTTAGATATCTACATACTTTCCTGTTATATATATATATATATTTCTGTTGAGCAAAATCGTTCTACTTTTTTTTCGGAAATTTCATCCGGGTTCTTGGACCAGCTTTGAAGTATTGCTTACATTTGCTTCTATTTTTATCTCTTTTTATAATTGATTGTTAGGTAGTGTGCTCCTTTATACAATCGTTTCATCAGAAAATCCAAAATGATAAAGGCAAAATTAAGGACAATATGAAATATGAAGTCACATTGAAAAAAAAAAAAATAATAATAATCAAATTCTTTAGTAACTATGTTTCCCGAAATTGTTTAAAAATTCCAACACGAAAAGAATACTTAATACCTTGAATTAACAAGCCTAATTATCATCAAAGTTTACAACAACAACAACAAAAACAATTTGACAAAAGAATTAAAAAAAAAGATTAAAATATATCGGTTTTGAGGCAGTGAATATTGACGCGCCGGAAATAGTGTTATATTCATGTTATGTGGTATGTGGTATGTGTTAACTCTGCTCTTCATGCTCCCACATAGTGTAGTTACGTAACCGGGTTATGTAGGGATTTGCTTTATAGAAATAATTGCGTTTTAGAATGACGATATAGTAATGATGATGATGATAATGATAAAAATTATATGATAATGATAACAAACATATGATAAGGATAAAGATAATAGTAATAATATTAATGATAATAATGATACTGATAATGATAATGATAATAATAATGATAATAATAATAATAACAGTAAAGATAATAATGATAATAATAAAAAATAAGGATAATAATAGTCATATTAACAGTGATAATAATAATGATAATAATAATGATAATGATAATAACAATAATGATAATGTAACGATAATAATAGTAATAATGACAATGATAATAATGATAACAATAATGATAATAATAATAAAA
>NW_028234414.1:360469-382788 GCF_977035675.1 Penaeus japonicus | reverse complement strand
CTTTTTTCTCTCAATTGCTAAATCCTTTAATATAACGAAAAGCAGCGCATCTAACTATAATCCGTTTCATTATCAGAATGGCTCAAACGTGTATTTTAAGCATTTTTGGCTATTTTCAGGGTCGTGTCATTTTTTTTTTTTTTAGTGCACCTTTTTTCTCTTAATTGCTAAATCCTTTAATATAACGAAAAGCAGCGCATCTAACTATAATCCGTTTCATTATCAGAATGGCTCAAACGTGTATTTTAAGCATTTTTGGCTATTTTCAGGTCGTATAATACTAGTATATTTCATTTTTTTTTTTTTAGAGCACCTTTTTTCTCTCAATTGGTAAATCCTTTAATATAACGAAAAGCAGCGCATTTACCTATAATCCGTTTCATTATCAGAATGGCTCAAACGTGTATTTTAAGCTTTTTTGGCTATTTTCAGGGTCGTGTATATTACTGTCATTTTTTTTTTAGTGCACCTTTTTTCTCTCAATTGCTAAATCCTTTAATATAACGAAAAGCAGCGCATCTAACTATAATCCGTTTCATTATCAGAATGGCTCAAACGTGTATTTTAAGCATTTTTGGCTATTTTCAGGGTCGTGTAATTTTTTTTTTTTTTTAGAGCAACTTTTTTCTCTCAATTGCTAAATCCTTTAATATAACGAAAAGCAGCGCATCTAACTATAATCCGTTTCATTATCAGAATGGCTCAAACGTGTATTTTAAGCATTTTTGGCTATTTTCAGGGTCGTGTATTTTAGTCATTTTTTTTTTGTGCACCTTTTTCTCTCAATTGCTAAATCCTTTAATATAACGAAAAGCAGCGCATCTAACTATAATCCGTTTCATTATCAGAATGGCTCAAACGTGTATTTTAAGCATTTTTGGCTATTTTCAGGGTCGTGTCATTTTTTTTTTTTTAGTGCACCTTTTTCTCTCAATTGCTAAATCCTTTAATATAACGAAAAGCAGCGCATCTAACTATAATCCGTTTCATTATCAGAATGGCTCAAACGTGTATTTTAAGCATTTTTGGCTATTTTCAGGGTCGTGTATATTACTGTCATTTTTTTTTTAGTGCACCTTTTTTCTCTCAATTGCTAAA
Organism: Penaeus japonicus; assembly: GCF_977035675.1. Taxonomy (NCBI): domain Eukaryota; kingdom Metazoa; phylum Arthropoda; class Malacostraca; order Decapoda; family Penaeidae; genus Penaeus; species Penaeus japonicus. Next base: position 381,690 of record NW_028234414.1, on the reverse strand, counting down.
TCCTTTAATATAACGAAAAGCAGCGCATCTAACTATAATCCGTTTCATTATCAGAATGGCTCAAACGTGTATTTTAAGCATTTTTGGCTATTTTCAGGGTCGTGTATTTTTTTTTTTTTAGTGCACCTTTTTTCTCTCAATTGCTAAATCCTTTAATATAACGAAAAGCAGCGCATCTAACTATAATCCGTTTCATTATCAGAATGGCTCAAACGTGTATTTTAAGCATTTTTGGCTATTTTCAGGGTCGTGTCATTTTTTTTTAGTGCACCTTTTTTCTCTCAATTGCTAAATCCTTTAATATAACGAAAAGCAGCGCATCTAACTATAATCCGTTTCATTATCAGAATGGCTCAAACGTGTATTTTAAGCATTTTTGGCTATTTTCAGGGTCGTGTCATTTTTTTTTAGTGCACCTTTTTTCTCTCAATTGCTAAATCCTTTAATATAACGAAAAGCAGCGCATCTAACTATAATCCGTTTCATTATCAGAATGGCTCAAACGTGTATTTTAAGCATTTTTGGCTATTTTCAGGGTCGTGTCATTTTTTTTTTTTTTTTAGTGCACCTTTTTTCTCTCAATTGCTAAATCCTTTAATATAACGAAAAGCAGCGCATCTAACTATAATCCGTTTCATTATCAGAATGGCTCAAACGTGTATTTTAAGCATTTTTGGCTATTTTCAGGGTCGTGTCATTTTTTTTAGTGCACCTTTTTTCTCTCAATTGCTAAATCCTTTAATATAACGAAAAGCAGCGCATCTAACTATAATCCGTTTCATTATCAGAATGGCTCAAACGTGTATTTTAAGCATTTTTGGCTATTTTCAGGGTCGTGTATATTACTTTCATTTTTTTAGTGCACCTTTTTTCTCTCAATTGCTAAATCCTTTAATATAACGAAAAGCAGCGCATCTAACTATAATCCGTTTCATTATCAGAATGGCTCAAACGTGTATTTTAAGCATTTTTGGCTATTTTCAGGGTCGTGTCATTTTTTTTTTAGTGCACCTTTTTTCTCTCAATTGCTAAATCCTTTAATATAACGAAAGCAGCGCATCTAACTATAATCCGTTTCATTATCAGAATGGCTCAAACGTGTATTTTAAGCATTTTTGGCTATTTTCAGGGTCGTGTATATTACTGTCATTTTTTTTTAGTGCACCTTTTTTCTCTCAATTGCTAAATCCTTTAATATAACGAAAAGCAGCGCATCTAACTATAATCCGTTTCATTATCAGAATGGCTCAAACGTGTATTTTAAGCATTTTTGGCTATTTTCAGGGTCGTGTCATTTTTTTTTTTTAGTGCACCTTTTTTCTCTCAATTGCTAAATCCTTTAATATAACGAAAAGCAGCGCATCTAACTATAATCCGTTTCATTATCAGAATGGCTCAAACGTGTATTTTAAGCATTTTTGGCTATTTTCAGGGTCGTGTCATTTTTTTTTAGTGCACCTTTTTTCTCTCAATTGCTAAATCCTTTAATATAACGAAAAGCAGCGCATCTAACTATAATCCGTTTCATTATCAGAATGGCTCAAACGTGTATTTTAAGCATTTTTGGCTATTTTCAGGGTCGTGTATATTACTGTCATTTTTTTTTAGTGCACCTTTTTTCTCTCAATTGCTAAATCCTTTAATATAACGAAAAGCAGCGCATCTAACTATAATCCGTTTCATTATCAGAATGGCTCAAACGTGTATTTTAAGCATTTTTGGCTATTTTCAGGGTCGTGTCATTTTTTTTTTTTTAGTGCACCTTTTTTCTCTCAATTGCTAAATCCTTTAATATAACGAAAAACAGCGCATTTAACTATAATCCGTTTCATTATCAGAATGGCTCAAACGTGTATTTTAAGCATTTTGGCTATTTTCAGGGTCGTGTCATTTTTTTTTTAGTGCACCTTTTTTCTCTCAATTGCTAAATCCTTTAATATAACGAAAAGCAGCGCATCTAACTATAATCCGTTTCATTATCAGAATGGCTCAAACGTGTATTTTAAGCATTTTTGGCTATTTTCAGGGTCGTGTCATTTTTTTTTTTTTAGTGCACCTTTTTTCTCTCAATTGCTAAATCCTTTAATATAACGAAAAGCAGCGCATCTAACTATAATCCGTTTCATTATCAGAATGGCTCAAACGTGTATTTTAAGCATTTTTGGCTATTTTCAGGGTCGTGTATATTACTGTCATTTTTTTTTTAGTGCACCTTTTTTCTCTCAATTGCTAAATCCTTTAATATAACGAAAAGCAGCGCATCTAACTATAATCCGTTTCATTATCAGAATGGCTCAAACGTGTATTTTAAGCATTTTTGGCTATTTTCAGGGTCGTGTATATTACTGTCATTTTTTTTTAGTGCACCTTTTTTCTCTCAATTGCTAAATCCTTTAATATAACGAAAAGCAGCGCATCTAACTATAATCCGTTTCATTATCAGAATGGCTCAAACGTGTATTTTAAGCATTTTTGGCTATTTTCAGGGTCGTGTATATTACTGTCATTTTTTTTTTAGTGCACCTTTTTTCTCTCAATTGCTAAATCCTTTAATATAACGAAAAGCAGCGCATCTAACTATAATCCGTTTCATTATCAGAATGGCTCAAACGTGTATTTTAAGCATTTTTGGCTATTTTCAGGGTCGTGTATTATTTTTTTTTTAGTGCACCTTTTTTCTCTCAATTGCTAAATCCTTTAATATAACGAAAAGCAGCGCATCTAACTATAATCCGTTTCATTATCAGAATGGCTCAAACGTGTATTTTAAGCATTTTTGGCTATTTTCAGGGTCGTGTATATTACTGTCATTTTTTTTTTTTAGTGCACCTTTTTTCTCTCAATTGCTAAATCCTTTAATATAACGAAAAGCAGCGATTCTAACTATAATCCGTTTCATTATCAGAATGGCTCAAACGTGTATTTTAAGCATTTTTGGCTATTTTCAGGGTCGTGTATATTACTGTCATTTTTTTTTAGTGCACCTTTTTCTCTCAATTGCTAAATCCTTTAATATAACGAAAAGCAGCGCATCTAACTATAATCCGTTTCATTATCAGAATGGCTCAAACGTGTATTTTAAGCATTTTTGGCTATTTTCAGGGTCGTGTATATTACTGTCATTTTTTTAGTGCACCTTTTTTCTCTCAATTGCTAAATCCTTTAATATAACGAAAAGCAGCGCATCTAACTATAATCCGTTTCATTATCAGAATGGCTCAAACGTGTATTTTAAGCATTTTTGGCTATTTTCAGGGTCGTGTATATTACTGTCATTTTTTTTTTAGTGCACCTTTTTTCTCTCAATTGCTAAATCCTTTAATATAACGAAAAGCAGCGCATCTAACTATAATCCGTTTCATTATCAGAATGGCTCAAACGTGTATTTTAAGCATTTTTGGCTATTTTCAGGGTCGTGTATATTACTGTCATTTTTTTTAGTGCACCTTTTTTCTCTCAATTGCTAAATCCTTTAATATAACGAAAAGCAGCGCATCTAACTATAATCCGTTTCATTATCAGAATGGCTCAAACGTGTATTTTAAGCATTTTTGGCTATTTTCAGGGTCGTGTCATTTTTTTTTTTTTTTAGTGCACCTTTTTTCTCTCAATTGCTAAATCCTTTAATATAACGAAAAGCAGCGCATCTAACTATAATCCGTTTCATTATCAGAATGGCTCAAACGTGTATTTTAAGCATTTTTGGCTATTTTCAGGGTCGTGTATATTACTGTCATTTTTTTTTAGTGCACCTTTTTTCTCTCAATTGCTAAATCCTTTAATATAACGAAAAGCAGCGCATCTAACTATAATCCGTTTCATTATCAGAATGGCTCAAACGTGTATTTTAAGCATTTTTGGCTATTTTCAGGGTCGTGTCATTTTTTTTTTTTAGTGCACCTTTTTTCTCTCAATTGCTAAATCCTTTAATATAACGAAAAGCAGCGCATCTAACTATAATCCGTTTCATTATCAGAATGGCTCAAACGTGTATTTTAAGCATTTTTGGCTATTTTCAGGGTCGTGTCATTTTTTTTTTTTAGTGCACCTTTTTTCTCTCAATTGCTAAATCCTTTAATATAACGAAAAGCAGCGCATCTAACTATAATCCGTTTCATTATCAGAATGGCTCAAACGTGTATTTTAAGCATTTTTGGCTATTTTCAGGGTCGTGTATATTACTGTCATTTTTTTTTAGTGCACCTTTTTTCTCTCAATTGCTAAATCCTTTAATATAACGAAAAGCAGCGCATCTAACTATAATCCGTTTCATTATCAGAATGGCTCAAACGTGTATTTTAAGCATTTTTGGCTATTTTCAGGGTCGTGTATATTACTGTCATTTTTTTTTTAGTGCACCTTTTTTCTCTCAATTGCTAAATCCTTTAATATAACGAAAAGCAGCGCATCTAACTATAATCCGTTTCATTATCAGAATGGCTCAAACGTGTATTTTAAGCATTTTTGGCTATTTTCAGGGTCGTGTCATTTTTTTTTTAGTGCACCTTTTTCTCTCAATTGCTAAATCCTTTAATATAACGAAAAGCAGCGCATCTAACTATAATCCGTTTCATTATCAGAATGGCTCAAACGTGTATTTTAAGCATTTTTGGCTATTTTCAGGGTCGTGTCATTTTTTTTTTTTTTTTAGTGCACCTTTTTTCTCTCAATTGCTAAATCCTTTAATATAACGAAAAGCAGCGCATCTAACTATAATCCGTTTCATTATCAGAATGGCTCAAACGTGTATTTTAAGCATTTTTGGCTATTTTCAGGGTCGTGTATTTTTTTTTTTTTTAGTGCACCTTTTTTCTCTCAATTGCTAAATCCTTTAATATAACGAAAAGCAGCGCATCTAACTATAATCCGTTTCATTATCAGAATGGCTCAAACGTGTATTTTAAGCATTTTTGGCTATTTTCAGGGTCGTGTATATTACTGTCTTTTTTTAGTGCACCTTTTTTCTCTCAATTGCTAAATCCTTTAATATAACGAAAAACAGCGCATCTAACTATAATCCGTTTCATTATCAGAATGGCTCAAACGTGTATTTTAAGCATTTTTGGCTATTTTCAGGGTCGTGTCATTTTTTTTTTTTTAGTGCACCTTTTTTCTCTCAATTGCTAAATCCTTTAATATAACGAAAAGCAGCGCATCTAACTATAATCCGTTTCATTATCAGAATGGCTCAAACGTGTATTTTTGGCTATTTTCAGGGTCGTGTATATTACTGTCATTTTTTTTTAGTGCACCTTTTTTCTCTCAATTGCTAAATCCTTTAATATAACGAAAAGCAGCGCATCTAACTATAATCCGTTTCATTATCAGAATGGCTCAAACGTGTATTTTAAGCATTTTTGGCTATTTTCAGGGTCGTGTATATTACTGTCATTTTTTTTTAGTGCACCTTTTTTCTCTCAATTGCTAAATCCTTTAATATAACGAAAAGCAGCGCATCTAACTATAATCCGTTTCATTATCAGAATGGCTCAAACGTGTATTTTAAGCATTTTTGGCTATTTTCAGGGTCGTGTCATTTTTTTTTTTTTAGTGCACCTTTTTTCTCTCAATTGCTAAATCCTTTAATATAACGAAAAGCAGCGCATCTAACTATAATCCGTTTCATTATCAGAATGGCTCAAACGTGTATTTTAAGCATTTTTGGCTATTTTCAGGGTCGTGTGTTGCTGTCATTTTTTTTTTAGTGCACCTTTTTTCTCTCAATTGCTAAATCCTTTAATATAACGAAAAGCAGCGCATCTAACTATAATCCGTTTCATTATCAGAATGGCTCAAACGTGTATTTTAAGCATTTTTGGCTATTTTCAGGGTCGTGTATATTACTGTCATTTTTTTTAGTGCACCTTTTTTCTCTCAATTGCTAAATCCTTTAATATAACGAAAAGCAGCGCATCTAACTATAATCCGTTTCATTATCAGAATGGCTCAAACGTGTATTTTAAGCATTTTTGGCTATTTTCAGGGTCGTCATTTTTTTTTCTTGCACCTTTTTTCTCGCAATTGCTAAATCCTTTAAAATAACGAAAAACAGCGCATTTAACTATAATCCGTTTCATTATCAGAATGGCTCAAACGTGTATTTTAAGCATTTTTGGCTATTTTCAGGGTCGTCATATTTTTTTTTTAGTGCACTTTTTTTCTCTCAATTGATTTTTCCTTTAATATAACAAAAATCAGCGCATCTAACTATAATCCGTTTCATTATCAGAATGGCTCAAACGTGTATTTTAAGCATTTTTGGCTATTTTCAGGGTCGTGTATATTACTGTTATTTTTTTTTAGTGCACCTTTTTTCTATTAATTGCTAAATCCTTTAATATAACGAAAAGCAGCGCATCTAACTGTAATCCGTTTTTTTTTATCAGAATGGCTCAAACGTGTATTTTAAGCATTTTTGGCTATTTTCAGGGTCGTCATTTTTTTTTAGTGCACCTTTTTTCTCTCAATTGCTAAACCCTTTAATATAACAAAAATCAGTGAATAGAACTGTAATCCGTTTCGTTATCAGAATGGCTCTAACGTGTATTTTAAGCATTTTTGGCATTTTTTCAGGATCGTCATTTTTTTTTCTTGCACCTTTTTTTTCTTAATTGATTTTTTTTTTAATATAACAAAAATCAGTGAATTGAACTGTAATCCGTTTCGTTATCAGAATGGCTCTAACGTGTATTTTAAGCATTTTTGGCTTTTTTTCAGGATCGTCATTTTTTTTTCTTGCACCTTTATTTTTCGCAATTGATTTTTCCTTTAATATAACAAAAATCAGTGAATTGAACTGTAATCTGTTTCGTTATCAGAATGGCTCTAACGTGTATTTTAAGCATTTTTGGCTTTTTTCAGGATCGGCATTTTTTTTTCTTGCACCTTTTTTTCGCAATTGATTTTTCTTTTAATATAACAAAAATCAGTGAATTGAACTGTAATCCGTTTCGTTATCAGAATGGCTCTAACGTGTATTTTAAGCATTTTTGGTTTTTTTTCAGGATCGTTATTTTTTTTTCTTGCACCTTTTTTTTCGCAATTGATTTTTCCTTTAATATAACAAAAATCATTGAATTGAACTGTAATCCGTTTCGTTATCAGAATGGCTCTAACGTGTATTTTAAGCATTTTTGGCTTTTTTCTGGATAGTCATTTTTTTTTTCTTGCACGTTTTTTTTTTGCAATTGATTTTTCCTTTAATATAACAAAAATCAGTGAATTGAACTGTAATCCGTTTCGTTATCAGAATGGCTCTAACGTGTATTTTAAGCATTTTTGGCATTTTTCAGGATCGTCATTTTTTTTCTTGCACCTTTTTTTCGCAATTGATTTTTCCTTTAATATAATCGTCATTTTTTTTTTCTTATCAGAATGGCTCTAACGTGTATTTTAGGCCTTTTTCGCTTTTTTTCATGATCAGGAATTTTTTTTTCAACTTTATTCTCAATATTGCATTTTCCTTTAATATAACGAAACTCGGAGAATTTAACTGTAATCCGTTTTATTATCAGAATCGCTCTAACGTGTATTTTAGACCTTTTTGGCTTTTTTCATGATCGTGAATTTTTTTTTTCATCTTTTTTCTCACAATTGCATTTTCCTTTAATATAACGAAAATCAGCGCATTTTACTGTAATCCGTTCCATTATGAGAATTACCTTAACGTTTTATTAAGCATGTTTGGCTTTTTTTCAGGATCGTGCAGTTTTTTGTTATTGCACCTTTTTTTTCAGTTGCTTTTTCCTTTAATATAACGAAAATCAGCGCATTTAACTGTAATCCGTTTCATTATCAGAATGTCTCTAACGTGTATTTTTGGATTTTTTGGCTTTTTTTTCAGGATCATTCTGATAATGAAACGGATTACAGTTAAATGCGCTAATTTTCGTTATATTAAAGGAAAAAGCAATTGCAAGAAAAGGTGAAAAAAATGCACGATCCTAAAAAAAGCCAAAAATGCTTAAAATACACGGATTACAGTTAAATGTGCTGATTTTCGTTATATTAAAGGAAAAATCAATTGCGAGGAAAAAGGTGGAAAAAAATATATACACGATCCTGAAAAAAAGCCAAAAAGGCCTAAAATGCAAGTTAGAGTCATTCTGATAATGAAACAGATTACAGTTTAATGCGCTGATTTTCGTTATATTAAAGGAAAAAGCAATATCGAGGAAAAAGGTGCAGAAAAAAAATGGACGATCCTTAAAAAAACAAAAAATGCCTAAAATACACGTTAGAGCCATTCTGATAATGAAACGGATTAAAGTTAAATGCGCTGATTTTCGTTATATTAAAGGTAAAAACAATTGCGAGAAAAAAGGTGAAAAAAATGCACGATTATGAAAAAAGGCAAAAATGCCTAATATACACGTTAGGGCCATTCTGATAATGAAACGGATTAAAGTTAAATGCGCTGATTTTCGTTATATTAAAGGAAAAAGATATTGTGAGATAAAAGTTGCAAAAAAAATGTACAATTATGAAAAAAAGACAAAAATGCTTAAAATACACGTTAGAGTGAAATGCGCTGATTTTCTTTATATTAAAGGAAAAAGCAATTGTGAGAAAAAAGGTGCAAAAAAAATGCACGATCCTGAAAAACAGCCAAAAATGATTAAAATACACGTGAGAACCATTCTGATAATGAAACGGATATATTGAGATAAAAGTTGCAAAAAAAAATGTACAATTATGAAAAAAAGACAAAAATGCTTAAAATACACGTTAGAGTGAAATGCGCTGATTTTCTTTATATTAAAGGAAAAAGCAATTGTGAGAAAAAAGGTGCAAAAAAAATGCACGATCCTGAAAAACAGCCAAAAATGATTAAAATACACGTTAGAACCATTCTGATAATGAAACGGATTAAGGTTGAATGCGATGATTTTCGTTATGGTAAAGGAAAAAGCAATTGAAAGAAAAAAGATGCAAAAAAAAAAAGAAGTGTACGATACTGAAAAAAAGCCAAAAATCCCTAAAATACACTTTAAAGCCATTCTGATAATGAAACGAATTAGAGTTAAATACGCTGTTTCGTTATATTAAAGGAAAAAGCAATTGCGAGAAAAAAGGTGCAAAATAAAAATGCACGATCCTGAAAAAAGACAAAAATGCCTAAAATACACGTTAGAGCCATTCTGATAACGAAACGGATTACAGTTAAATGCACTGATTTTTGTTATATTAAAGAAAAAAGCAATTGCGAGAAAAAAGGTGCAAGAAAAAAAAATAACGATCCTGAAAAAAAACCGAAAATGCTTCAAATACACGTAAGAGGCATTCTGATAACGAAACAGATTACAGTTAATTGCGCTGATTTTCGTTATATTAAAGGAAAAACCAATTGCCTTTTCCTTTAATATAATGAAAATGAGCGTATCTAACTGCAATCCGTTTCATTATCAGAATGGGGCTAACGTGTATTTTAGGCATTTTTGGCTTTTTCCAGGATCGTGCATTTTTTATTTTGCCCTTTTTTTCTCGCAATTGCTTTTTCCTTTGATATAACGAAAATCAGCGCATTTAACTCTAATCCTTTTAATTATCAGAATGGCTCTAACGTGTATTTTAGGCATTTTTGGCTTTTTTCAGGATCAGGCTTTTTTTTTTTGCCCCTTTTTTCTCGATATTGCTTTTTCTTTTGAAACGTTAGAGCCATACTGATAACGAAACGGAATACAGTTAAATGCGCTGATTTTCGTTATATTAAAAGAAAAAGCAATTGCGAGAAAAAAGGGTGGAAGAAAAAAAAATGACGATCCTAAAAAAAACGAAAATGCTTAAAATACACGTTAGAGCCATTCTGATAACGAAACTGATTACAGTTAAATGGGCTGATTTTCGTTATATTAAAGGAAAAAGCAATTGCGAGAAAATAGGTACAAGATAAAAGAAATGACGATCCTGAAAAAAAACGAAAATGCTTAAAACACACGTTAGAGGCATTTTCATAACGAAACGGATTACAGTTAATTGCACTGATTTTCGTTATATTAAAGGAAAAAGCAATTGCGAGAAAAGAAGTGCAAGAAAAAAATAACGATCCTGAAAAAAAACGAAAATGCTTAATGTACACGTTAGAGCCATTCTGATAACGAAACAGATTACAGTTAAATGCACTGATTTTCGTTATATTAAAGGAAAAAGCAATTGCGAGAAAAAAGGTGCAAGAGAAAAAAATGACGATCCTGAAAAAAAACGAAAATGCTTAAAATACAGGTTATAGACATTATGATAACGAAACGGATTACAGTTAAATGCACTGATTTTCGTTATATTAAAGGAAAAAGCAATTGCGAGAAAAAAAGTGTAAGAAAAAAAAAATGACGATCCTGAAAAACACCCGAAAATGCTTAAAATACACGTTAGAGGCATTCTGATAACGAAACGGATTACAGTTAAATGCGCTGATTTTCGTTATATTACAGGAAAAAGCAATTTCGAGAAAAAAGGTACAAGAAAAACAATGACGATCCTGAAAATAACCCGAAAATGCTTAAAATACACGTTAGAGGCATTCTGATAACGAAACGGATTACAGTTAAATGCACTGATTTTTGTTATATTAAAGGAAAAAGCAATTGCAATAAAAAACGTGCAAGAAAAAAAATGATCCTGAAAAAAAAACGAAAATGTTTAAAATACACGTTAGAGGCATTCTGATAACGAAACGGATTACAGTTATATGCGCTGATTTTCGTTATATTAAAGGAAAAAGCAATTGCTAGAAAAAAGGTGCAAGAAAAAAAATGACGATCCTGAAAAAAAATGAAAATCCTTAAAATACACGTTGGAGGCCTTCTGATAACGAAATGCACTGATTTTTGTTATATTAAAGGAAAAAGTAATTGCGAGAAAAAAGGTGCAAGAAAATAAAATGACGATCCTGAAAAAAAAAACGAAAATCCTTAAAATACAAGTTAGAGGCATTCTCATAACTAAACGTATTACAGTTAAATATGCTGATTTTCGTTATATTAAAGGAAAAAGGAATTGCGAGAAAGAAGATGCAAGAAAAAAAAAAACTGAAGAAAAAATGACGATTCTGAAAAAAAAAAAAACGAAAATCCTTAAATTACAAGTTTGAGCCATTCTGATAACGAAACGGATTACAGTTAAGTGCACTGATTTTTGTTATATTAAAGGAAAAAGCAATTGCGAGAAAAAAGGTGCAAGAAAAAAAAAGACGATCCTGAAAAAAAAAACTGAAAATCCTTAAAATACACGTTACAGCCATTCTGATAACGAAACGGATTACAGTTAAATGCACTTTTTATTATATTAAAAGGAAAAAGGAATTGCGAGAAAAAAGGTGCAGGAAAAAAAAAATGACGATCCTGAAAAAAACCCTGAAAATGCTAAAAATACACGTTAGAGGCATTCTGATAACGAAATGGATTACAGTTCAATTGATTTGCTGATTTTCGTTATATGAAAAAAAAAAAACAATTGCAAGAAAAAAGGTGCAACAAAAAAAAATGACGATCATGACAAAAAAGCGTCGAAAAAATACTAAAATATAAAAATACACGTTAGAGCTATTCTGATAACGAAACGGATTACACTTTTGTTATATTAAAGGAAAAAGAAAATGCGAGAAAAAAAGGGTGAGAAAAAAAAATGACGATTCTGAAAAAAAAAACACCCTAAAATGCTTAAAATACACGTTACAGCCATTCAGATAAAGACACGGGTTACAGTTCAATTCACTGATTTTTGTTATATTAAAGGAAAAAGCAATTGCAAGAAAAAGGTGCAAGAAAAAAAATGACGATCCTGAAAAAAAAAACCGAAAATGCTTAAAATACACGCGAGAAGCATTCTGATAACGAACCAGATTACAGTTAAATGCACAGATTTTTGTTATATTAAAGGAAAAAGCAATTGCGAGTAAAAAGGTGCATGAAAAAAATTAATGATCTTGAAAAAAAAACGAAAATGCTTAAAATACACGTTAGAGCCATTCTGATAACAAAACGGATTACAGTTAAATGCACTGATCAAAGGAAAAAGCAATTGCGAGAAAAAAGGTGTAAGAAAATAAAAGACGTTCCTGAAAAAAACGAAAATGATTAAAATACACGTTAGAGGCATTCTGATAACGAAACGGATTACAGTTAAATACGCTGATTTTCGTTATATTAAAGGAAAAAGCAATTGCGAGAAAAAAGGTGAAAAAAATGACGATCTTGAAAAAAAAACGAAAATGACACGTTAGAGCCATTCTGATAACGAAACGAATTACAGTTATATGCACTGATTTTTATTTATTAAAGGAAAAAGTAATTCCGAGAAAAAAAGGTGCAAGAAAAAAAAATGACGATTCTGAAAAAAAAACCGTAAACGTAATATACGTTACAGCCATTCTGATAACGAAACGGATTAAAGTAAAAAGCACTGATTTTTGTGATATTAAAGGAAAAAGCAATTGCGAGAAAAAAGGTGCAAGAAAAAAAAGACGATCTTGAAAAAAAAAACGAAAATGCTTAAAATACACGTTAGAGCCATTCTGATAACAAAACATATTACAGTTAAATGCACTGATTTTTGTTATATCAAAGGAAAAGGGAATTGCGAGAAAAAAGGTGTAAGAAAAAAAATGACAATCTTGAAAAAAAATCGAAAATGCTTAAAATACACGTTAGAGCCATTCTGATAACGGAACGGATTACAGTTAAATGCACTGATTTTTGTTATATTTAAGGAAAATGTAATTGCGAGAAAAAAGGTGCAAGAAAAAAATATGACGATCCTAAAAAAAAAAAAAAAATGCTTAAAATACAAGTTATACGCATTCTGATAACGAAACGGATTACAGTTAAATGCGCTGATATTCGTTATATTAAAGGAAAAAGCAATTGCGAGAAAAAAGGTGCATGAAAAAAAATGACGATCCTGAAAAAACCCGAAAATGCTTAAAATATACGTTATAGCCATTCTGATAACGAAACAGATTACATTTAACAGCACTGATCTTCGTTATATTAAAGGAAAAAGCAATTACGAGAAAAAAAAAGTAAGAAAAAGAAATGACGATCCTGGAAAAAAAAATGAAAATGCTTAAAATACACGTTAGAAGCATTCTGATAACGAAACGGATTACAGTTAAATGCACTAACTTTCGTTATATTAAAGGAAAAAGCAAGCGAGAAAAAAGGTGCAAGAAAAAAATGACGATCCTGAAAAAAACCCGAAATGCTTAAAATACACGTAAGAGGCATTCTGATAACGAAATGGATTACAGTTAAATGCGCTGATTTTCGCAATTCCGAGAAAAAAGGTGTAGGAAAAAAAAATACGATCCTAAAAAAAAACTAAATGCTTAAAATACACGTTAGACCCATTCTGATAACGAAACGGATTACAGTTAAATGAGCTGATTTTCGTTATATTAAAGGAAAAATAAATTGCGAGAAAAAAGGTGCAGGAAAAAAAATTGACGATCCTGAAAAAAAAACGAAAATGCTTAAAATACACGTTAGGAGCATTCTCATAACGAAACGGATTACAGTTAAATGCACTGTCTTTCGTTATATTAAAGGAAAAAGCAATTGCGAGAAAAAAAGCGCAAGAAAAAAAAAATGAAGATCCTGAAAAAAAAAACAGAAATGCTTAAATTAAATACACGTTAGAGCCATTCTGATAACGAAACGGATTACAGTTAAATGCACTGATTTTTGTTATATTAAAGAAAAAAGCAATTGCGAGAAAAAAGGTGCAAGAAAAAAAAATAACGATCCTGAAAAAAAAAAAACCGAAAAGGCTTCAAATACACGTAAGAGGCATTCTGATAACGAAACGGATTACAGTTAAATGCGCTGATTTTCGTTATATTAAAGGAAAAACCAATTGCCTTTTCCTTTAATATAATGAAAATGAGCGTATCTAACTGTAATCCGTTTCATTATCAGAATGACTCTTACGTGTATTTTAGGCATTTTTGGCTTTTTTCAGGATCGTGCATTATTTTGAACCTTTTTTCTCACAATTGCGTTTTCCTTTAATATAACGAAAATCAGTGTATTTTACTGTATCCGTTTCGTTATCAGAATGGCTCTAACGTGTATTTTAAGGCATTTTTGGCGTTTTTTTTAGGATCGTGTTTTTTTTATTGCACCTTTTTTCTCGATATTGCTTTTTTCATTAATATAACGAAAATCAGGGGATTTAACTGTAATCCTTTTAATTATCAGAATGGCTCTAACGTGTATTTTAGGCATTTTTGGCTTTTTTCAGGATCGTACATTCTTTATTTGCACTTTTTTTCTCGCAATTGCTTTTTCCTTTGATATAACGAAAATCAGCGCATTTAACTCTAATCCTTTTAATTTTCAGAATGGCTCTAACGTGTATTTTAGGCATTTTTGGCTTTTTTCAGGATAAGGCTTTTTTTTTTTTTTTTTGCCCCTTTTTTCTCGATATTGCTTTTTCTTTTGAAACGTTAGAGCCATACTGATAACGAAACGGAATACAGTTAAATGCGCTGATTTTCGTTATATTAAAAGAAAAAGCAATTGCGAGAAAAAAAAGGTGGAAGAAAAAAAAATGACGATCCTAAAAAAAAAAACGAAAATGCTTAAAATACACGTTAGAGGCATTCTGATAACATAACGGATTACAGTTAAATTCGCTGATTTTCGTTATATTAAAGGAAAAAGCAATTGCGAGAAAAAAGGTGAAAGGAAAAAAAAACTTGACGATCCTCAAAAAAAAACGAAAATGCTTAAAATACACGTTAGAGCCATTCTGATAACGAAACTGATTACAGTTAAATGCGCTGATTTTCGTTATATTAAAGGAAAAAGCAATTGCGAGAAAATAGGTACAAGATAAAAGAAATGACGATCCTGAAAAAAACCGAAAATGCTTAAAATACACGTTAGAGGCATTTTGATAACGAAACGGATTACAGTTAAATGCACTGATTTTCGTTATATTAAAGGAAAAAGCAATTGCGAGAAAAGAAGTGCAAGAAAAAAATGCTAAATATACACGTTAGAGCCAGATTTATTTCTGATAACGTAACAGATTACAGTTAAATGCACTGATTTTTGTTATATTAAAGGAAAAAGCAATTTCGAGAAAAAAGGTGCAAGAAAATAATAAATGACGATCCTGAAAAAAAACCTGCAAATGCTTAAAATACACATTAGAGCCATTCTGATAACAAAACGGATTACAGTTAAATGCACTGATTTTTGTTATATTAAAGGAAAAATCAATTGCGAGAAAAAAGGTGCAAGAGAAAAAAATGACGATCCTGAAAAAAAAACGAAAATGCTTATAATACAGGTTATAGACATTATGATAACGAAACGGATTACAGTTAAATGCACTGATTTTTGTTATATTAAAGGAAAAAGGAATTGCGAGAAAAAAGGTGCAAGTCAAAAAAATGACGATTCTGAAAAAAAAACAACGAAAATCCTTAAATTACAAGTTTGAGCCATTCTGATAATGAAACGGATTACAGTTAAGTGCACTGATTTTTGTTATACTAAAGGAAAAAGCAATTGCGAGAAAAAAGGTGCAAGAAAAAAAAGACGATCCTGAAAAAAAAACCTGAAAATCCTTAAAATACACGTTACAGCCATTCTGATAACGAAACGGATTATAGTTAAATGCGCTGATTTTTATTATATTAAAGTAAAAAGCAATTGTGAGAAAAAAAGGTTCAAGAAAAAAAATGACGATCTTGAAAAGGCTTAAAATACACGTTAGAGGTATTCTGATAACGAAATGGATTACAGTTCAATGTGCTGATTTTCGTTATATTGAAAGAAAAAACAATTGCAAGAAAAAAGGTGCAACAAAAAAAATGACGATCATGAAAAAAAAACGAAAATGCTTAAAATACACGTTAGAGCTATTCTGATAACGAAACGGATTACACTTTTGTTATATTAAAGGAAAAAGAAATTGCGAGAAAAAAGGTGCAAGAAAAAAAAATGACGATCCTGAAAAAAACCCTAAAATGCTTAAAATACACGTTACAGGCAATCTGATAACGAAATAGATTACAGTTAAATGCGCTGATTTTCGTTATATTAAAGGAAAAAGCAATTTCGAGAAAAAAAGTGCAAGAAAAAAAATGACGATCCTGAAAAAAAAACGAAAATGCTTAACAATTATAAGATTTAAGCGAATACTCACCCGAGTGTGAAGGTTAATCTTAATTTCACGAGCGTTTTACTGCGTCACATTTAGGCCACTAAATGAGATGTTCCCCGACCGCGTTCATCTTCCTCCACTCAGTCTTCAGAGTGTAGAAAAACTTTTGAGGTGAACCAGAAATTTTGAAACAGTTGTGATTGTATATTTTATTAAAGGGGTGGGTATGGGAGGACATTTAGTGCCTAAGTGACGCAGTAAAACGCTCGTGAAATTAAGATTAACCTTCACACTCGGTGAGTATATCGCTTATAATCTTATATATTTCACTTCGCTCGTTTGAGACTGCGTACTAAGGCACCCAATGAGAGGTTTAGAGTGGTTACATCAAAACCTACTACACATACATAAAGGAAAATGCTGCAATTGAACAAAACCTTTTATTACCCAAATTTTTACACAGTAATATGTACAAATACATAGCCAATCTGAATTGTTTTTACATAAAGCTAGCTAATAGCTTTATATTATGCTAATACAGCATCTTCAAAGTGTAAAATCTTTAACAGGCTTGTGATAATATTTTGTGGAAAGGTAGGATTGTCTTGGACCAACCTATTGTTTTTTTATGATGGTTGGACAGAGGCAGATAAGCCGCATTGCCTTGCTATGATGAGTGGACCTAGTCGAGTGAGGAGCGAAGATTGATAAATTGATCCCAGCATCCCTCCATTATATCCTTTGTCCATCGTCTTAATGTGGTCCCTTGATGTGGGTTTACCGTTATGATTTTGTATTTATGAACAAAAGAGGTTACTTCCCACCTTTTTTCTAAAGTCTTTTCCAAATATTGTCTGAGTTGCTGTTGTGTACACACAACCTCTTATCGGTGCCATAAAGGCCTTAAAACGATTTGTAGATAGATGTCTCTTTGGTCCTTGAAGTCTTTAGCATATCTCCAATAGTAAATACCACCCTTAGAATGGGTAATATTCATATTCCTTACATCTAACTTATGTAATGTTTTGACAACGTTGCCCGGATAAGATCAGCCAATAGCATTACTAATTTCCTGCGATAATTGAATTAATCCTAAGATGTTTGTTCGGGTCCTTAATCGTCTTTATATATTCAAGCACAACCCTCAGGGATCCCATGTTACGTTATATCTGGGAGAGCCGGCCTCTCATGAAAAATGCCTTCATAAATCTGGATACCACACAAGTGTTGACCTGCTGGTTTACCGTCAATATTCCCAATCGCAGAAATAGCAGATCGTAATGTATTCATGGAGCTATATTTTTTCCCTTTCTTGTATTCAATGAGAAGGAATTCCAGAAGTACACCTACAGATGGTGTGAAAAGGATTAACCTTCCCTTGGATTACAAAATGACATCCATTTCTCGATATGCGACCTATATTGTAATTTTGTTGTATTTCGCCATGACCCAAGTAAAAAAGGTTGCAACTTCTGGCGAAAGGCCTTGACTTTCGAAAGAGCTCTCCTGATAGCACCATCGCTGTGAGGTCTCAACATTGCAGTCTCCGAGGATAGTGTTTTGCGATATGGAGGTCCTGTCTGGAAGGTGTGAGGCAGAGTTCCGAGGCAATATTAAAGGATCCTCCACTAATAATTGCGAAGTGCTCTTGGGAACCACAGACTCTTGTCGGCCAAAGAGAAGGAATTACTAAAAGAGTCGCTCTTTCCTCTTGCATTTTCTGGATCATTTTCCCGATTAATAACTGAAAGGTGGAAAGGCATAGTTGAAACCACATGAACCAAAGGTATTCATTATGGTAAAGGCATCGATATAACGAAGCAATCAGGATTCTGGTTTCCAAGCCTTAAACACAAAACTTACATAATTGAGCATTAATCCTGGTGGCAAACAAGTCTAATTCTGGCACAAAAATAAGTTTTTGCATAAGCAGAAAAGATGTTACGATTCGAGCATCCATTCTATATCATTATTCTTTATTCGTGACTCACGGTCTTGCCTTCAAATTATTCTCCGAACCTTTAATATCCTCGGCTGATAATGTGATGCCTACTCATGGTTTGTTCCATTCAAAAATCTGTTCGACAATCCGTCAATAACGATACTTTATTACTGCGCAGCGATTCAATGCAAAGCTATGGGGGAAAAAAATGGGGGCCGTGGTTTGTCTGACCTCAATCTAAAGAGAAGTGTCTCTATATTTCTCTGCATAAAGATTTTAGCCCAAACAATACAGCCTTCAATTCCAAACAATTTATATGATTCCAATTCATCGCTATTCAATTTCCACCAGTTACAATAGAAAAAAAGGCCTTAATTTCGGCTCCCCAGCCTGTTATGTGAGGCATCCGTACGGGAATTTTCTAAATCAGGAGGAGGATTTATGATTAGATTTAGTCTGAATAAGTGATGTTATCGGACCCACCAGCGAATCAAGTCACGAGAATGTTACATCTAAAAAGGTGTGAATTGTGTGAGTTTCTGTGTGCCTCATAATCTCCCTTGCTCTTAATAAGTGCCATATTCCGAACGATCTCCAAGTATTTATAAATGCTAACGGATTGCCTGAGGAACGGCAACACCGCAAACACAACATCCGATATATAAAAACGGAAGATAATTCATGCAAATTAGTCGTTTTCTTATTCAGTAATAAATACCCTCATATCGAATCCGCTTCATTTTATCACTCAGGTAATGCTACCGCCATGTTGATTAGAGGTCTTAGAAGAACGTCCAGAAATTTCACTCTTTGAGTAGGAACCAAGATCGACTTTACGATGTTAATTGTCCGACCTAATGAATCAAAGAATTGCCATTGCATAATTCAGTTATACAACCAAGCTCCTCCTTCGATGAAGCAATAAATCATACAGTCGTCAATGTAACACGATATTAACATTTCCTAATTTTCGCAAATAATGCCAGTTTTGCCGGTTTTTAAAACAACTTTGTAAACAATCTAGGCGGATGATGATAAGCCCTGAGGGAGAGAAGCAAACTGGTAGTGAGCATTATTCCATAGTAAAACGCAAGCCACATTCTTTGGTCTGGCCTTAACAGAAACATAGACAAACAAAGGCATGTTTAAAGTCAATGGTCATGAAATTAACAAATTGGGGATATCATTAGATAAAACATCCGCCAATCGGTCTCCATCTTAACAATGAATGAAAGTAATAGAATTCATTTAGCTCTCTAAGATTCAATATAACTCTAGCAGAGCCATCTTTCTTTGATTTGTTGGGGAAAATATTCGAATAAAAACATTGAATCCTTGTGATGGTTCTACTACATTCCTCGACTATACCCACAAACCATAAAATTCTAACATGGCTAACGTCTAAGGCTGTTGATTCTTACGAGAGAAAACAAGTGAGTTTGGAGGTTTGTCTTGAGTTGGCAATTGATCAAAAGGAGATAACGTTGCCTGAAATCTATATCATGAATTAATTTATCCCCTGTTAACGCTTTCCACCGATCGTTATATAAATAAACCTTTACCCCTATAAAGTTTTTACGGGTTATTAAAAAAACAAAACTGGTTCGTATATCAAATACATGTGCTTGCACCTTGGGACGGTGTTCGTTAACGGGGGTGCCTGTGTTCACGGTTGAATCCCACCCCTGATATCTGTTTCTGGCCTAAAAACAAGGATATAATTGTACCTAGATGGGGGTATTTCCCTGGTTATAGGTTTTGTCAACCTGTCTCTTGTTATAGTAATTTCTTGAATCTCCTGGGATTTTATATCGTGCAGGTTGTTTTTCTGTAATATTGAGGCCTCCCCATGCTTTTTTGTCTTGTGTATCTCATACATTTTTTTTACAAACATCAAAGGGGGAAAAGTTCTTTGTTCCCCACTTCACAATCCATCTAGTAAGGTGGGTTAGAGCGAGTCATTCACGTGATACGAGCACTTCTTTTGTATATGATTAAGATACAATTGAAGGCAGCGCAAAACGCTCAGGCTATCGTTCAAAACTTGTAAGATAGTAGTTTGTTGGGTGATTTTTCTTCTCTCCTAATCACTTAACAGCTTAGCAATGGGGACAATGGCTTTGTATATGAAGGCATTTGTCCGGTAAGAGGGCATCAATGAAGTATCACCATTGTAAAAAGCCTGGGTGATGTCGGTATTGTGCGGGTCCTTTTAAGTTGTCACATTGGCAGGAGTTTAATTTTTGCAGCGTGGCTTTCACAGAGTCATCACATGGTCTTCGAGGTAAATGTCGTTTAGTATGTTGGCCAGCTTCGTCAGTAATGCCTACCCTTTTCTTCTTTCTCCAAG
The DNA here is from genome assembly GCF_977035675.1 of Penaeus japonicus. Taxonomy (NCBI): domain Eukaryota; kingdom Metazoa; phylum Arthropoda; class Malacostraca; order Decapoda; family Penaeidae; genus Penaeus; species Penaeus japonicus. The sequence continues at coordinate 361,285 of NW_028234414.1, read as the reverse complement.
AAAAGGACCGGCTAAATCACTTAAAGCCTTTTGAAATTATGTGATCTGAATTATTAAAGGGGATGGCTGATATGACGTCATCATCGATCTAAGGGTCGGGCCCAAGTAGGATCATGTCGGTAATTCGCCATCAGACAGCGAAATATATTGAGGACGGTGAAAAGAATTAGGAAGTCTCTGCTCTGCACGAGTTGAAGTTGTTAATAATAACCCACTCGGAGCTGTGTGCGTGACTCCAGTTTGTCATCACGGTAGACTCGCTAATACCGGAGCCGGCGCTTGTGTGTCGGACCGATGTCGTCTGAGTTGCTCGGCACGTCTGTGTCGCTTTAGTAGAGTCTTCTTTATTTGTCTGTGCCTTGAACCTTATGTTCCTTGGAAAATGTTCTTTTCGCTTTCTTGCCTGAAGAACGCTTGGCGATTCAGGATTCTTGTACCCCGCTCCGACATACACCTTCCTGATAAAGCAGACGGCAAGTGGAAGTGTCAGCAATCACAAAAGCGCAAAAATGTAGACAGAACACTAACAGCTTGCTGTTGTGTGTAAAGACTTGATGGCTTACCAGTAATTTATAGAAAATAACCAAAGTCAGACGATTCTCAAAAAACGAAGTGAGGAAGAACTCCACCCGGTTGTGTTGATTGGGCGGGTCAAGTGGGTGAACTGCAGTGGGGAACGGTGGGGACATTCATTGGGTGCCTTAGTACGCAGTCAACACGAGCGAAGTGAATAAATGTTAGGAGCCATTTCTGGATAACGAAACGGATTACAGTATAATGCACTGATTTTCGTTTATTAAAGGAAAAAGCCAAATG
>NW_028234414.1:355477-360369 GCF_977035675.1 Penaeus japonicus | reverse complement strand
ATCTATCCTGATCCAGGATTCTCTGAGCAATGGTAAGAATCGTGGTCAGAAGATAAACGTTATCATGGGGTGTGCTTTGTTGCAGGCTGTCAATGGTGGCCCTTAAGTCCGTATGTATGACAATATGCCCGTCCGTCTGGGCTGCATGGGCTAAGGCCCCTCACTCTGCCTGGAGTGAGGAAGCATTGTCAGATACCCGCATAGCTTTCACTATGCCCTTTGCTGCAAAACCGGCGGTTGCAGTGCGGGTAATGGGGTTTACAGAACCATCCGTAAGGTAGGTTTTACTACCCGGTGTAGTGACTGCTGCAATATTCCTCTCCGCCTCATCCTTCAAAAGAGATGGAGAGATTGGTCTCCAAGACGAGGTTGATGCCCTTAGCCCACCTAGGAGCACCCAGAATAATCTTGGCAGCCTCATTTTGCATGATGTTAAGCCTTTTCCTGAGACTAGGCTTGACCGCAATCAGGGCAACGGAGGCGTAGTCCACGATGAGACAGACAGTATGCACATAGAAAGATCTTGGTACACGGTGGCCAGCCCCTAAGCACCACCCTGACAGAGCTTGCCTTGGTCCAGTCTAGGAGGTATTTAATCTCCAAGCGGAAGGTGTTTCTTATCAACCCATACCCCCAGGTATTGGAAGACATGAACCCACTGTAGCTCTAACCCTTGGACTTGCAGTCTTTGGTCTCGGACATTAAGTTTCAGCGCCATTGCTTTCAATTTGGCTGCTGAGATCTTAACCCCTTCGACATGAGGACGCGTATACTGCATCCTCGCAGCGCTCGTGAAAAAAACGAGGACGCGCATACTGTGTCATGGCTGAGTTCTGTTGGAATCAAGTTTTCTTTCTTCCAGATACTGTACGAGATTTTTCAGAATAGAGGTCGTATATGATACGATATATTATTTGACTTTCATTATTATTACATAAGAGTGGGATTTGCTTATACCAGGGGAGGCACCGATGCACCTTGCTAGCAATCATTTAATTATTTATTTATGGAACATTATGTAAAAATATAAAACTTATTAGAATTAGTTTACCATACTATTTCAATTATTTTCTTTGGTCATCTGAGTGAGGCCTCCCACCAAGGTCACTCTTCCTCCCAACCCATGTAAATAACTTGTCACATGCACATGGGGGAAGAGGTTAACTATGCATACTTTGATATATAACACATGATGATTATGTTGAGGCTTAAAACTTGTTATATTCAATAGCGACGTTTAAAATTTGGTGCGCGCCGGAAGCTCGGATGTGGAGTGGAGGGTGCTTTCTACTGCCCGTAGTGAAGGGGTTAAGCCCGACTCTGTGGCATTCCTCAGACATTAGGTCCAGACAATGCTGGGTTTTTCTGGCCAAGTTCTCATTCCATCTCCCAGTAGAGATGATTGCCAGATCATCTGTATATGAAATGATCTTGCACCCCACTGGAAGGGGAATGTCAAGGATGCTTAACATGAGGGTGTTAAACAGAGCTGGGCTGATGACCCCCCCTTGTGGAGTGCCATTCTCCAGGGGCAAATTCCTGGAAAGGTGACCTTGGAACTTCACTCTCGCAGTTCTGTCCCGAAAATAGTCTTTTTCGAAAATTGTTCTGAACTGATTGTATTTTGATTTTGTTGGAGTGTGATATGACAATCAGCGGGATAGGAGTGTATTCGAGGATGGGTCTGACAGTTGTTTTGTATAGTCTGAGTTTTGTTCGTGGTGAGCAGCATGAGATTAGTCGGAGTTTTATTCGTGGGGAGCAGCATGAGATTAGGCGGAGTTTAATAAGTGTCTTTTTCACTTGTAGAATTCGTTGGTTTATGTGTGTAGTGAGTCCAGTGCTTGAAAAGTGTAGGCCAAGAATGTTTCCTCTGTCAGTGTATGGCATGTGCGTGTTGTCGATGATGATATCTACATGTATTGGGTATTATCTTAACTTGTTTATGTTAGTCTGTATATTCCATTCAAAGGTGTTGATGTTGTGAATAGCTCGTTCTTTTGTACGTTTCATGATTTGTTGTGATTTAGAGGGGTGAGAGATTATCTGCGTGATGTCGTCTGCAAAGGAAATATAGTTACTGTATGGTGTGGGCGGAGGTAAATCGACAGTATACAGGATATAGAGGGTTGGCGAGATTACGCCTGTGGTACTCCACTTCTCAGGTGGATAGGGGTGCCCAGGTGTGAACCCAGGCGTATTGTGGCAGTCCTTTCGACCAGGAAATTACAGAAGAGTCGTGTTAGAGGCCGTCATGCCAGACCTCATTGAAGGCCTTGCTGACGTCTTGAAATATAATGATATTCTGGTACTTGTTAGCGAGGCCGAGAGAGATCTCCTCGTAAGCGAGGGCGATAGCGCTCTCGGTCCCCCTGTGTGGGTGGAAACTATATTGCCTACTGTTGTGTTTGTTGTTGTTTTCAAGGTGGTTAATGAGTCTGCGTGTTGTGATTCACTCTAGTAATTTACCTGGAACTTCCAAGAGCGAGATGGGACGGTAAGTCCCCACCTCAGGATTAGACTTCCCCGGTTTGGGAATAAGGGTAAGAAAAGTGTGCTTGAATTTCTCGGGGAAATATCCTGTTGCCAGTGACGCATTGAAAATTTGGCGTAGATTTTCAATCATATTGGGTAGTAGGTTTTGAATGCTGGTTTTGTTTATGGTGCTTGCTCCTGGTGTTGTGATAGGTGTAGAGAGGGGATCGTCCTCTGTGAGAGTGTTTAGTCTAATGATGTTCTCTGGGAGAATTTGGTGTTGATGGTGTTGTAGGTAGTGTGTTATCTCGGTTTCTGTGGTGTTATCGAATCGAGCGTTCTCGGCGGGAGAGAACTGTTTGTCCGATCTGTTTGTTCGATCCCATGAGATTTTTGAAGGTGCTCCAAAAATTCTTGGGATCTTTTGACTAGTGACATAGTTTATTCGCGAGTGTGTCCCAGTGCTGTTTGTTCATTACTTTAATCTCGTGATTTGCGTTTGTATTTCTTTGTATCGTGTGCGTAGTTGTGCGTCCCAGCCCGTGTTGTTAGCTGGTGTTGGTGTTTGTATTGTATTTTTAGCAATCTAAGGCGAAGTGTTTCTCTGTAGTGAGAGATCGTTTTATATGTTGCTCTGGGGATGTTAGCTCGTCGGGCCGTCTGTATGTCTGTGTACCACTGTTCAAGGTGAATGTTTATTGTGTGTGTGGGTTGCCCCTCGAGATCGATTATTGGCGTGTTTTCAAGTGCTTGTTTGAATGCCTCCCAGTTTGCATGTTTTAAAGACTCTCGGGGTTGTGTAGGGATCATGATGGGGTTGGTAGAAAGTGTTAGAATGACCGGTAGATGGTCGCTGGATGTGACTTCGCCTGTTTTGATGTGGTAGTGAAGAGAACTATGTCGGGTTTTGTTTCTGTGTTATATGTGATGTATGTTGGAGAGTGTGGACCGAGGTGTGTTAGTCTGCCGCGTTGTATGTACGAGGCAAGGCCTCTTCCCACCGTGTTTGTGTGGTTATACCCAAAGAGTGTGTGGTTGGCGTTAAAGTCTCCCATGAAGTATATTGGTTTATTGTGCCTCAGGAGCTGCATGATGTCAGGTTTTGGAACGTATGGTCTTTGTGGTGGGATGTATAGTGTTGCAAGTATTGGTCCTTAGGGGGTGTTTATTTCGACTGCCAGCATGCTAGAGACAAAATTATTAATGATTTTGTGGGTGATTTTTGTTTTGATCGCAATTGCTACGCCGACATTTTTTCCTGTGATTTGTTAGAAGAATAGACTAAGTAGGTGAAGATTTTGAGTGGTTTTGAATCTTTGAGCCCATGGCTGTTTATAAGTATGATGTGAGGGTCGTGCTGTCTATAAGTATTATAGAGTTCGCGTTTTCGTGTTGCCCAGTGTAATACATTGTGTTGTATAACAGATTTGTGCTTTGTGTTAGTTATAGTAACAATGATGTTGTCTTGGTTGTTATGTTGTTCTATGTAAGTGTAGTCAAATGCGAGGTTTCCTTCTGTGAGATGTTTTAACAAATTGGAATTTGTCTGCTGCGACCAAATTGTTATGCTCTCCGTTCGTATATACCCATCTTATTCGACCTCTGTGAATTTCTCTGCCAATCTCTAATCGTGTCGAGAATTGATATTTGAACGGATCTTTAGCAAATAAACGAATGCCATAGTGCCTCGGGTCTCTAATCATGCCATCTATCAGCTTCTCGTGACCATCGTCTCCCACATACGTCCCTTCTGGTGCCATTGGATCTATTGCCGGTTGAGGTTTTGAGGTTGGGGGGAGTCTATCCTCGGGGGGGTCCCTCTGGGGTTTAGGGGCCTGCTTTGGTCTAACAGACTCTGCTGGTGTAGGGTCAGTTGGTGGTCTCATGGGGGTGCCTGGGCTACTCATGGGAGGTTGTCTGTTTATCAGTGTTGCCTGTGATGTTCCATCAGCAACCTGCTTAGTTGGTCTGGTACGGGTGGTGGTGGTGGGGGGGGGGCTGTGGGAGGGGGTTCTACCACCTTCAGGATTCCCCATGAGTCTCCTTCCCCCAGATCAGGATCTGGAAGGTTATTTCTTATTAGGGCCTCTCTGACATGTTGTCTAAATGCTTTTTTTCTGGATTAATGAGGTTCTGAAGGTGAGCATGCAGGAGAATAATCATGATGTCTTTCGAGAGGTCATTCGGTAGTGCCAAGTGAATATTTGGCTGGGCTCTGGGCATGTTCTGGGCTTTAATGTCTTGCCTGACTTGGTTGATGAGGGGTTTCCATGCATTTGTTGTCGCTTGCACGGTCTCTTTTGCAGTTTTCTGGGCTACAGCTTTTATAGGCTTCGCCTCTATTTCTTCTTTTTTTTTCTTTTTCTTTTCATTGGAGGTTTTTATAGCCTCTTTCCTGGCCGAGCAGCTGTTAGCAA
>NW_028234414.1:329143-331643 GCF_977035675.1 Penaeus japonicus | reverse complement strand
AAGAAAGAAAGAAAAAAAGAGGAGAAACAACCAAAGATAATCAAAGATAAACAGCATAGCCAAAAGATATAATGATCAACACATTATAAACTGAATCACAATTACCCTATTAAAAGAAGAAAAAAAAGAAAAAAAAAGAAGAAGAAAAAAAAATCGAGTGAGTAGTATTTGTAAGAAACGAACAAAATATACAGTCCTTACTCATAAAGTCTATTTATAACCAATGTCCATTAAAAAAAAAAAAAAAAAAAAAATCCTCACCGTTAGTCTCCTCAGTTGCGTAAAGAACGAAAAAATATGAAATCCAGTTATGTCTTCGGTCAAAAGACATCAACACAATACTTTCGATCAGTCAGACTAATTCAAAACCTAATCAAAGACATTCGAGAATGGTTTGTTCTCTTCAAAGAATTAAGTATTATTTGGAAATGCAGGTGGGAGTAGAATGAAATTATATACGTGCTTACAGACGTGTCTTAATAGATTCTTTGAATAGAATTTAGAATAGAAAGTATGGCAGATTGATAGATCGATAAAACATATATTGGTATATAGATAAAGGACAGAGATAACAAAAGAATGAAAATCAAAGTTAATGATACGAGACGGGAAAATTAAAAATAATACACCATAGAAATAAACAGAATTAACAGACATATGTAGAATATTGAGAGAAAGAAGGCACATTAGAATAGCCTAGCCGCCCCCCCCCCCCCCTTTGTCCCTCCTCCAACAAAGGAAGAAAAGAAAACATAGGTAAATATAGTGGATTATATAAATATATATATATATATCAATATATATTTATATAGATATATCATATATTTCTATATATAATCATTCCATCTCTCCAGTTCACATACTCTACACACATGCACACGACACAACACCACTACACACACCACAACACCTCACACACAAACACACTACAACTCACCACACACACACACACACCACAGCACAAACACACAACACACACACACACAAGAACAACACACAACAACATATATATAATATATATATAATATATAATAATAGATAGAATGTCTGGTGTGTGTGTGTATGGGTGTGGTGTGTGTGTGTGTGTGTTTGTGATAGATCTCTCTCTCTCTCGCTCTCTCTCTCTCTCTCTCTTCCTCGAACTCTCTCTCTCTCGTCTCTCTCCTCCTCGTCTCATCGTGCGCTCATCGTCTCTCTCTCTCTCTCTCTCCCTGTCGTCATCTCGTGCCTTCACAGTTGGCTGCGAAGCATTAGTTGTCTATCCCTCGTAGAAATTCATATGCGCGAAGTCATGAGGAAAAATAGGAAAACATGACACGATTTCCGTTTGGTTTGTTCTGGATGTAGGGGCGGAATTTGTGATTAATGTGTGCGTGTGGTGTGTGTGTTCCTTGTTGCTTTCCTATTTGTTTGGGTTCATTTTGAATTAATGATTTGGCCTTGTCTCTCTTTCGCCTCGTCTCGTCTGTCTGTCGTCTCTTCTTTCTCTCTCATCTCTCTCTCTCTATCTCACTTCTCTCTCGTCCTGTATGTCTCTCGCTCTCAACATCCTCTCTCTCCTCCTTTCCCTCTCTGTCCGTCGGTTGTCTCTCTCCTCTTCTCTCTCCTGTCTGTAGTCTCTCTATCTCTCTCTCACACATCCTCCATCTTCTCCTCTCTCTTCTCTCTCTCTCTCGGTCTCTCTTTCTGTCTCTATTTTCCTCTAGTTCCCTCTCTATTTGTCATCAATTTGTGTGTTTGTCCTATTTATTTAATTCTATTTCGAATACAATTTTTTTTTTGTTTTTCCTTTTTCCTCGTTGCAAACTTCCGGCACCCCCCTTCCCTTAATTTTTTTTCCCGTTTAGGTCTCTCCTCTTCTCTCCCTTCCTCTCTGTCTCTCGCTTTCTTCTCTATCTACCTACGTTCGGTTTTTTTCTCATTCCTTTCCTCTTATCCGCTCGCTGTCTCTCTCCTCTCTTGCTTTAAATCTTTTGCCCTATATATAGACTTATAAGACTTCATATCCAAACGGTTCCCACATTCCTGTTACTTGACTGGAGAAGGAGGGTCATTGTCCTGACGAAAGAGGACAGCCAACGGTTGCCCTGGTTTTTGCCGGTCGTGCGGATGGGTAGATGTGTGGTGTGCCCAAGGTTTGGAGGAGCGTTAGGGACGTGGGGCGTGGGGCGTGCGCGCTGTTTCCGCCCCATTGCGACGCAACTGGTAGGGTTTACGTTAAGGAGTTGCTCTGTCTGGGTCTGGTTCGTGTCCAGATGTGCAACTCCATGAGGATGTGGACCTATATGACGTGTACTGTAACAGTGTGGAAAGTGCCCCGAACCATCGAGAAGCGTGAGATGCACCGAGGACAGCTATCTCCACGCAGCTCTCCTGACCAATGAGTTCGCCGTGTCGGTGAAAGTCAGGCTAATGCCCACAGACGCCTACGATGGATGCGTCAATTGCTGAAGTTGCAGCACTTTTCTCCGCGTAACCGTGTGATATGAGTGCACCACAA
>NW_028234414.1:325574-329043 GCF_977035675.1 Penaeus japonicus | reverse complement strand
GGGAGAGAGACAGACAGAGAGAGAGAGAGGGAGGGAGAGAGAGAGAGAGAGAGAGAGAGAGAGAGAGAAAGGAGAGAAAAAGAGGAAGAGAGAGAGAGAGAGAGAGAGAGAGACACAGAGAGAGAGAGAGAGAGAAAGAGAGAGAGGGAGAGAGAGAGAGAGAAACAGAGAGAGAGACAGAGAAAGAGAGAGAGGAAGAGAGAGAGAGAGGAGATAAAAAGAGGAAGAGAGAGAGTGGAAGGGCTGGTATACAGTCGACGTCTACAAACAGCTAAAAGGTTTGAATCCAATTTATTTATTTCTAATATCAATGGTAGCCGTATCATTGATTACTATTTGCAGCGACATATATATATATATATATATATATATATATATATATATATATATATATATATATATATATATATATATAGAGATAGATAGATAGATAGATAGATAGATACACACACACACATACACGTGTGTGTATTTGTGCGTATATGTGTGTGCGTATGTGTGTATAAGTCAAGAGCTAAGGATTCACCTCACTTACCTGGCCTGGCGCTGATTAACTTTACCACAACGAAGCGACGCGACGCGACGACAAGTGACTTATGAGCTCTTGTGAATAACATCTTAACTTATGTAATTCAGGTTGAGAAATGACATCGAAACGCGACAGTTGCATTTCTTGCTTTGTGGAGTTATTAATTTCCATTCTTATATAGCCAGCGTCTGTCACAATGGCAAACTTTTGACAAAGCAGATGTACTCGAGAGACTGGCTTTATTGGCAAGGAAAGTTGAAAATCAATGAAAAAAGAAAAGGAAGAGTGGTGTGTTTACACGCACGTAAACACACACCCACCCACCCACACACACACACACACACACACACACATATATATATATATATATATATATATATATATATATATATATATATATATATATATATATATATATATATAGTATAATTCTGATGAAGATTCACCAAATGAAGTTTGTGTCATTCTAATCATCATATTTCCGGACTTCTCTGAATGTCGCCTTACAACATCTAGTACCAATCGGAAAAAAAGTTTTTTCATTATATCTTGAAGTAAGAGTTGCAGTGAGGGATGTTAGGCAATGACTAATTACGAATGAGGAGAGTAGGAGGAAACTTTTATTGCAAAAGTCTGCTTCGTTTTTCATATCCGTTCAAGAATATCATTATCAATGTTGATGTTATTATCATTATCAATCACTATTATCATCATCATTGTCATGGTGATAATGATAGTTACTATTATCATTAGCCCCATTATTGTTATCATTGTCATTATTCTGACTGTCATTATTATCATCATGACTGTCATTATCATTATTCTGACTGTCATTATCATTATTATGACTGTCATTATCATAATTTTGACTGTCATTATCTTTACCATAATTATCATCATCATCATTTTTACAACTATTATTATCATCATTATCATTATCTTTACAATTATGATTATCATTTTTACAACTATTATTATCATCATTATCATTATCTTTACAATTATGATTATCATTATTATTATTAGTGTTGCTGTCAGAGCAATGCTAAAGATAGCATTGATGATAATTGAGAAGATAATATTGATAATATCAATGATAGCAATAATAATAGAAATTATGATAATAATAAAAGCAATTATAAAAAAATAATGATAATGACAATAAAATCCAATGAGAATAACAATAATGATAATTATGACAATAATGTTATCAACAATGGGAATAGTGATTGTATTGACAGTGATACAATAATAATCATAGTAATTATGGTAATAATAAGAACAATAATGATGATTTTATAATAATGATAGTAATGATAATAAAAAATAATGATAATTATAATGATACTGAAAATAATGATAATGATAATGCTATTAATAATAATAATAATGATGGCAATGATACTAGAAATGTAATAAAAACAATAATGATGATAATAATAATGATGATCATGATAATAGCAATGATAATGATAGAAATGATAAAAATGATAACAACAACAACAATAATAATAATAATAATAATAATAATAATGATAATAATAATAGTAAAATGATGATGAAAACATTGATGTCTTGCGGATATTATTAGCAAACTGACCAATCAGAAAAACCTCGGATCTCGTGGGCAGGGACCGTTCAATTCGATTAACGTATCAGGATACGGAATTTAGTTTAATTAAACGCAAAGACTCTCTTCCTGTAGTCTTTGTGACGGACTATTGCCAGAGCGGGACTGCGTGAACAATGACAGATTATTTTAATTGATTGCAGATTGCATGGAGGTTGTTTATGTGCAGAGCAAGTCTTCCCGGGTTGCTTCAAATGCTGTTCATTCGCATAGCATTTTTTTTTTTTTTTTTCTTATCAACATTTTGAGATTATTTTCCCTATTATTTAGATCTTTATTATTTCATTTCGGAGTTCTTTCACACTTGGCTTATTTATTGAATCCTTTATGAATTTATTAAATGTATTTCCATGCACCTCTTGAAATTCATTTACGGAATCCCACTATGATGGATGGAGGAGGGAATCTTATAACAATATACTAGCATCATGTTGTCCACATATTTGTAGATTTTTGTCGATATTATCCTCATAACTATTACTGACCAGTCCTTTGAAATCCCACGAACCGATGTGACAGTGGCTATCTCCAGCTAACGCTTGAGGTGACATATGTCTTAAGAAGGTCTCCCCGGGAAGGGGCAGTTGAACTTTCTTTGATATTCCTAACCTTACAACGGTCTAAATTTGATTAAAAAAAAATAAGTCCTTTATAATGATTCTATCAGGGATTATACCCGAGATAGAGGCAACCCGAGAGAGAGATGGATCTGAAGTCGACGAGTGAATTGGTTGAGCTGGCTTTTGGGATCATAATTGCAATGATTCGCTTCTGTGAGGCGGGAAGCGGGGTTTCAATATCGGTGTTGCAAATGGGAATGGTGACAGAACGATGTATGCCACGACAGACGAGCACGAATGAGATAATGATGTCTTTTCGGTTTCTCTCAAAAGGTAAGTTTTATTAATGCACGGTGTTTATTTGCATTACTTTGATCTAATTTGTAATTTGATGTGGTATAAAACGCCTATATGTCATTATTTTATATATGCATGACAATGTATTACTTTACCTATACGAGTAATGTATTTTCCAAAGATTATGTGATTAGAACATATACATGCATTGAAATCAACCTTTCTATCTAATAGAGCCATCTGGTTGCTTGAAACCATAGAAAAGCTCAGTCGACCCATAACCGGTCGCAAACTAAGGTCATGATTCAAATCTAAACCACTCGTTCATTCATTTCTCTTCATTCCCACTGTAATAAATCAGCTAAGTAGTGAATGAAATAGAATAGCAGTTGGACATACGGTATCATTCATTATTCACGGGCAAACTACAGTCTATGATGATTTTCTCTTTTC
>NW_028234414.1:312962-320474 GCF_977035675.1 Penaeus japonicus | reverse complement strand
TATATATATATATATTATATACTATTGTGTGTGAGTGCTGTGTGTTGTAGTGTGGTGTGGTGTGTGTGTGTGGTTTGTATGCACACACATCACTACACACATCTACTCACAAACACACACACACACTATCCAGATTTATTATACTCTATATATACATTTATATTTATCGATATAACTATTTATACACACTTAGCGTGTGTGCAGGTGTGTGTCGTGTGTAATGTGTGTGTGTGAGTGTGTTCTGTGTGTGGGTATTAATATTTCTATCAAAGTATTCATAATTGACATTTCTTCATGATTAAACCTTCTCACCCATTAAAAGGAACTTTTCCTCGTCATCACATGACCATGGCAACCAACAAAAGGCATGACTTACACCTGGGTCCCCTGCTGTTATAATCACCGGTTAATCATGAGACAATGCATGTGCATAGGTTCTCACAATGGACAAGTGGCCTTTGTGACGCCACCGTGAACTGAGGATATTGTTAAATATGACATCTTAGAATAATGGTAGATCAAGAAAATCAAGTGATACAAAAAAGAACAAAAGACTCCAACAGACCGACAGATAGAACTAATAGGAGACTAAAGGAGGACACAGAAAATAGAAAAAAGAGAAAAAAATGGAGGTGCAAATAGTTTATTAAGTAGATCATGTCCACAAGATGGCTAAAGAAGATTAGCACAGAGAATGATAAAAAAAAAGAAAAGAAAGAAGGAAGAATAAAACGAAAAGATAAAACAAAGATTAAAAATAACCCAAAAGGATTATTTAGTCTAACATCATGCAACACAAAAAAGGGTTTACGTATGACAAAAAATCCAGCCAAAGGTAAGACTTCCAGATTCACTCCCGACCATTTAAAGAAAAGAAAAAAAAAAGGAAAAAGGGAAAAGGGGTTTCTCAACCAAGGAACAGCTAATTACTACTTCCCTGGGAAATAGAGCGATTTCTGCATCGTTTCCCTTCCTCCCTTCCCCCTTCTTTAAATATCCTCCCCACCTCGCCCACCGAGGGAGGGAGTGAAAAGTCCTTAAAAAAAGAGGTCTTAAAGTTGTGGTCCTTATCGCGAGTATATCACCTCTTTCCTGTCACTTTAACATGCTCTCTTATCTCGCTCAATGGTTTCGTGTCAATTCCCGTGAAGCGCAAGGGAGCAACAGGTCATGTTTTAACAAGGGCTCGGGATTAAGAATCCACTTCCCTGGCAGGTGGACGGCTTTAAAAAGGGAAGTTCTGTTTGTGGCCTTGCCCTAGATTCCTGCTTGCAATATCCCTTATCCTATCTGACACATGTCACTGGGTATTAGCTATATGGTCCGTGTGTGTGTGTGGGTGTGTGTGTGCGTTGTATATATATATATATATGTATATATATCTCTATATATATATATATAACTATCATTATACTATATATATATAGATATATATATATATATATATATATATATATATAGGTAATATTATATATGTATATATATATATGTATATATATGTATATATATATATATATATATATATAATTATATAATTTATATATATATAGATATCTGTAAGTGTGTGGGTGTGTAATATAATAATAATTAGATAATATAATATATATATATAAATATAAATAATATATACAATATTTACCACACATACTACACACTCACACACACACACACACACACACACCACACACTTCACTACACACACACACAACGCACACACACTACACACACACACAACACACACAGACACACACATCACACATATATATATATATATAAAAATATATATATATAAATAATATATATATATTTATATATATATAATACATATACATATATACATACTTCTACACACACAAACAAATATGGAAAATGTTCCTGCATGCTTTTTCCCAGTATACGGTCGTCAGTGCTGCCCAAAGTGGCGTTGGGGGTCGTCCGTCGTCATGGTGTCTGACCCACATCTACGTCCCCCCCATCCCACTCCCCACAACCCCACTCTCATCCTTGTGTCTTTTTCTTCCTCCCCCCCCCCCCCACAGACCGTCTGACTACTTCCTCCCCTCTCCCCGCCTCTCATTCTCCCACCCCCTCTCACCCCCACCTCCCCTCCTACCTCCTCCTCGACACCTCCCATTACTCTTTCTTCTTCTCCCCTCCCCTCATCCCCCTCCCCCTCCTCCTCCTCCTCGTCTTCCTCTCCCCCCCTCAACCTCCACCCCCCTACCCCACCCCTCACCCCACCCTCCCTTGTCCTTCCCCGGATGTGCTAATTCTGAAGAACGTTACGAAAATGCAAACAACGCTGTTAGTTTCCCGCCCGGTTAGTCTCGAAGCCGTGGGTGAGGACTCGTAATTTTTTTTTTCTTCTTTTTTTTTTTTTAGTTAAGGCTTTCTTTGGGGGGGGATATGTTGGAATTATCTGGATTTTTTTTATCTATTATTAGTTTTTCTTTATCGTTATCGCTTTTTTGTTATCTACGTTTGTATGTTTTTTTTTTTTTTATCATGATTGGCTTTTACTTTCTTCGTAAACTTATTTTCCGCCACCTCTTTCCCTTTTATTTATCATACCCATGTTAGAATAACCAAAAAAATCTGGATTATTTCCATATTCATATCTACCTCCTCCTTCATATCTACCTTCTCCTCATTCCTCCTTCTGTATTTCTCCTCCTTCCTTCCCCCTCCTCCTCCTCCTCCTTCTCTATTTCTCCTTCCTTCCTTGCCCCTCCTCCTCCTCCTCCTTCTCTATTTCTCCTTCCTTCCTTCCCCCTCCTCCTTCCTCCTCCTTCTCTATTTCTCCTTCCTTCCTTGCCCCTCCTCCTCCTCCTCCTTCTCTATTTCTCCTTCCTTCCTTGCCCCTCCTCCTCCTCCTCCTTCTCTATTTCTCCTTCCTTCCTTGCCCCTCCTCCTCCTCCTCCTTCTCTATTTCTCCTTCCTTCCTTCCCCCTCCTCCTCCTCCTCCTTCTCTATTTCTCCTTCCTTCCTTGCCCCTCCTCCTCCTCCTCCTTCTCTATTTCTCCTTCCTTCCTTGCCCCTCCTCCTCCTCCTCCTTCTCTATTTCTCCTTCCTTCCTCTCCCCCTTCCTCTTCCTCCTCCTACTTCGTCCTATTTCTCTCCTCTCCTTCCTTGCTCCCGGTCCTGCCTCCTCCTCCTCCTCCTTCTGTATTTCTCCTCCTTCCTTCCCCCTCCTCCTTCCTCCTCCTTCTCTATTTCTCCTTCCTTCCTTCCCCCTCCTCCTCCTCCTCCTCCTTCTCTATTTCTCCTTCCTTCCTTCCCCCTCCTCCTTCCTCCTTCTTTCCATTCTCTTTTAATGTCTATTGACACAAGTTAATGAAGCAGAACTGCCCATGGCGCTCTGCCAAATACACTCCGAGAGAAACAGCCGAAGATCATTTCTTCCTCGGTCTTTAATTAACTCCGTCGGGATAACCACGTGTGATTCTGATCGACGTGTGATGAAGACCGCGTGGTTCCCTGGTTCCCTCCTTCGGGCTCTCTCTTCGCGATGGATGGATAGATTGAGGGGGGGGGGGGGGATGTGTGTTTGTGTGGGGGTGGGGGTGGGGGAGGGTTGTGTGTCTGTGTTGGGGTGGGGGGAGGGTTGTGTGTTTGTGTGTTTGCTTGCGTGTGTGTGTTTGCGATTATGTTTATGTGTGTGTGTTTGCTTTTATGTTTGTGTGTGTGTTTGCGTCTATGTTTGTGTGTGTGTTTGCGTCTATGTTTGTGTGTTTGTGTTAATGCTTATGTTTGTGTGTGTGAGTCTGTGTTTATATTTGTTTGTGTATGTGTGTTAATGCTTATGTTTGTGTGTGTGTGTTCATGCTTATGCTTGTGAGTGTGTGTGTTTGTATTTATATTTGTTTGCGTTTTAGTGTGTATGTATGTGTGTCTGTGTGTTTGAGTCTTTGATTAATTCCCGGTATACATGTACATACCCATATACGCGAAATGCAAATATGTGCATACACCCTACCACCCTAAAAAAAAAAAAAAAAAAAAAAAAAAAAAAAAAAAAAATCTCACCTTTAAACCGAAAACATCCTAATTTCTGGAAAACTCAGTTAATATCCTGTCTCTATTTTTTCACGGTCAGCGGAAGCGGAAACGGAGTTGTGCTTGCGGCGTGCTTGCCCAGCCACATGTTAGTTTAGGATCAGTCGTCGACGTGACCGCCATAGAAAAAAAGACAGTTAGCACCGATTTAATAGATTTGCGTGCGGTTTTAGAGTCAAGGAGAGATGGCAATGTGCAAATTAATCTTTACTTTAAAAAAAGATTTTGAAAAATATATAAGATAAACATGAAAATAAAAGCAGTGTCTACTTGACAAAAAATAAATAAATAAAAAAAAAAATAATAAAAAAATTAAGAAACCAAAAGAACCATAAAAGATACCGACCATAATCTGCCGACGTCGCCATCTACAAACCGTCTCCCGCGGAAGCTTGACGACAGCGGAACGGTTGACCGAATACGATATAACGAATCATCGTAACCTGCTAATTAGCCCATTAGCACAGCACCAGACACGTTTGGTGATCGACAGCGAGAAGGAGAGTTCAGAGGGATAGAGAGTGCTGTGAGAGTGTGTGCGAGATGAGAATGGGAGTGAGAGAGAGCAGTGAGTAGAAGTATATATATAATATAATATATATATTATATATACTATTATATCATATATATCTTATATATACCATATATATATAATTTATATAATATGAATATATACTACTCTACGACACATATATATGTACTTATATATAATATACTTTTATTATATATATTATAACTACTATATCCTATATAATACTATTAGAGTGAGAGAGAGAGGAGTAGAGAGAGAGAGAGAGAGAGAGACTGAAGAGAGAGAGAGAGGGAGAGAAGGGGAGAGAGAGAGAGAGAGAGAGCGAGGGAATGAGTGAGAATGAGAGAGAGAGAGAGAGAGAGTGAGAGAGTGAGTGAGAAATATATATATAGAGAGAGAGTGTGTGAGTGAGAGAGAGAGGCAGAATGAGAGAGAGAGAGAGAGAGTGTGTGTGTGTGTGTGTGAGAGAGAGAGAGATAGTGAGAATGGGAGTGAGAGAGAGAAATAGTGAGAAATATATATATATTTACTATAATATATAAATATATCACTATATAATATATATATATATAATATTAACATATATATATATACTCATATATATATATATATACTATATATATAATATATATATATATATATATATATATAAGATACTATATATATATAAATAATATATATATATAAATAGAGAGAGAGAGAGAGAGAAGAGCGAAGCAAGAGAGAGAGAGAGAGAGAGAGAAGAGCAAAGCAAGAGAGAGAGAGAGAGAGAGAGAGAGACAGAGAGAGAGAGAGAGAGAGAAGAGCGAAGCAAGAGGAAGAGAGAGAGAAAGACGTGAGAATGGAGGAGTGAGAAAGAGATTAGCTGCACAGAAATATAGATAATAGAGAGAGAGGATTAGGGATTGTAGCACATGAGTGAGAATGAGAGACACTCGACTATGAGAGAGCTGAGAGAGAAGAGAGCACGAGAGAGAGCAGTAGTGGTTTGTGGTTAGAGAGAGAGAGAGAGAGAGAAAGAGAGCGAGAATTGGAGTCTGAGTTCAGAGGCTGAGAGAGAGACAGAGAGTGAGTAATATTCATATCATATGAATAAATATGTATATATATATATATATCATATAATATATATATTAGGTGTATTACTATCCATATATATATATATACTATATACTATATATATATAAAGAGAGAGAGAGAGAGAGAGAGAGGAGAGAGAGAGTAGTAGAGAGGACGAAGAGTGAGAATGGGAGTGATGAGAGAGAGAGAGAGCGAGGAGTGAGTTGAGATCGAGAGAGAAAGAAAGAGTGAGAGAGAGAGAGTAGAGAAGAGAGAGAGTTATAGTGTTTGTGTGAGAGAGAGTAGACGAGAGAGAAAGAGCGAGATATTGGAGTGAGCCCGGGAGAGAGAGATCAGAGAGTGAGTAATATCCTCATACTATATATATAAACTATGTATATATATATATATTCGTATTATAATATACTATATATATATCATAATACCACGGGGCGGTTTTAGATATATATTACGATATATATATATATATATAGCATAGCACAGGGGGTGGAAGAAGTAACGGATATAGAGAGAGGGTTTAGAGAGAGAGAGACGAGAGAATTTTAGTGAGACTCATTTCAGAGAAGAAGAAAATGAAGAGAGAGAGAGAGTAGAGATACTGGGTGTGAGGGTTACACTACTTCCTTGACTCAAATACTCTCTCTTCAGGTGTGTGTGTGTGTTGTGTGTGTGAGTGAATGTGTGTGAGAAGAAAGAGAGAGAAATGGAGTGTTAGAGAGAAGAGCGAGGGAGTGAGTGAAATTCGAGAGAACGAAAGAGAGTAGAGAGAGATAAGAGAGAGAGAGATAGAGTTGGTGTTGAGAGAGAAAGTTGAGAGAATGAAGAGATAGTAAGACTTATGAGGTAGATCCATAGTGGTGTGTGAGTGAGAATGAGAGAGAGAGAGAGAGAGAGAGATTTTGATTTGATACAGTTTATTTGCAGAACAATTTACATGCCCTGCAAAAAACCTAGGGTAAGATGTCAAGCATCTATCTAAACTGGCTAAGCTTCTATTGCGTAAAGGGTCTTTGAGTCAAGAAAAGCGACAAATCTTACAAATACCTGAGAGGGCTGGGCTATTATAGCTGTTAACATATTTACAAATGTTTTTACCCCTAGTCTGGGTTTGAAACTATGTGATTTAGCTTTTTTGCACAATTTACAGTGGTGATATGTGACTGGTGAGAGAGAGATAGTGAGAGTGAGAGTGAGAATGAGAGATAAAATGAGAGAGAGAGAGAGAGAGTGAGAGTGAGAAATAGAGAGAGAGAATGTGTGTGAGTTAGCATGAGAGAGAGAGAGAGAGAGAGAGAGAGAGAGAGGGAGAGAGAGAGAGAGTTAAATAGATAGATAGATAAAGAGAGAGAGAGAGAGAGTTAGATAGATAGATAGATAAAGAGAGAGAAAGAGAGAAAAGAGAAAGAAAGAAAGAGAATAAAAAAGAAAGAAAGAAAGAGATACCTATAGCAAGAAGTTAATACTGAAAACAACGCAGGCAAACACAAGAAAAAAGATATATAGCAAGCATTAAATAAGATTAACGTTCTTTTTAACCCCCTGGGGCCCCCCCCCCCCCCCCGGAGTGCGTTAGTCATTTCCAGGGGTCGCGAACTCGTAAGAGAGAAAATAATGTTGCTTTTGATAAATAATAATAATAATAGTAATAATAATTAATTAATTAATTAATAAAAATATATATTCAATAGGCAGAACACGTGCATTCAGTTTTCATTTTTATTTCCACTCATGAGTTTCATGATTTAATTGGTGGTACGAGGGTGGGTGGAGGGGGTGGGGGGGCTGAAGAAGAGGGAGGGTTTGTGATAAAAACGAAACGTCGGTAATTATATGGCCCACGGCCC
>NW_028234414.1:302344-307862 GCF_977035675.1 Penaeus japonicus | reverse complement strand
ACCAAGTATGCAGTAAAAAAAAAAAAAGAAAAAAAAAAAAAGAAAAAAAAAACAACGGAGAGGTGACATACAATAAAAATGAAATTATCAAAGTAATAGAAGACTTCTATCCCGACTTATACCACTCAAACGATCAACCACATATGGAGACAAACACAACAATTGGAGACGTTCCAAACATTACGGTAGAGGAAGTAAATAGGGCACTAAAAGGCATGAAAGAAGGAAAAACACCAGGTGAAGACGGCATTAGTG
The DNA here is from genome assembly GCF_977035675.1 of Penaeus japonicus. Lineage (NCBI taxonomy): Eukaryota > Metazoa > Arthropoda > Malacostraca > Decapoda > Penaeidae > Penaeus > Penaeus japonicus. The sequence continues at coordinate 307,607 of NW_028234414.1, read as the reverse complement.
TAGATCTTATTCAAGATGCAGGAGATTGTGGCAGTAAAACTGGCCAATCTTTTTAACAGATGTCTGAGCGTCGGTAAAACTCCGAAATCCTGGAAAAACGCAATAATGATTTTAATACACAAAAAAGGGGACATAAAAGACTTAAAGAATAACCGATCTATAAGTCTTCTTTCAGTAATCTATAAACTGTTCACAAAAATCATCACAGCCCGTATCACCGATACATTAGATTCAAAACAACCCAGGGAACAGGCAGGGTTCCGCAGCGGATTCTCAACTACAAACCATATCCACACACTAACCCAAATAAAAGAGAAAACAAACGAATATAGGAAGCCCCTGTGTATGGCATTCGTAGATTATGAAAAGGGATTCGATTCGGTACAGATATCTGCAGTACTAGATGCAATTCGTAAACAAGGAGAAGAGGAAATATAATGCAGATTATTAAAGAATATATTTATAGAGATGGTACAGCGACCATCGTAATACACTCAGAAACCAATAAAACACCAATAAAATGGAGTATTAGGCAGGGCGACACCATCTCACCGAAGCTGTTTACAGCTTGCTTGGAGGAGGTATTCAAGAAGTTAGATTAGAAGGAGAAAGGGATCAAAATAAGGAATGAGCACTAAAGCAATCTAAGATTTGCAGATGACATGGTTCTTTTCGGCGAGTCAGCAGATAAATTATAACAATTACTAAGCGATTTAAATAGGGAAAGTCCGAAGATTGGCCTTAAAATGAACATGAAAAAGACTAAAGTCATGTTCAACAGTAGAATCCCAGTTAAACAAATACAAATACAGGGCGAGATACTAGAACCATTGAACGAGTATGTATACCTAGGGCAACTTATCAAGATGAGTACATCCTGCGAAGCCAAGATAAAGCGGCGAATCAGGCTAGGTTGGAGTACCTTCGGTACACATAGTAATATATTACGAGGTCGTCTGCCACTATGTCTAAAGAGAGAGATTTTTGACCAATGTGTCCACCCTGTCATGACATATGGGTCAGAAACATTTACTACGACCAAGGCACTCGAGAGGAAATTAGTAAGTGCTCAAAGAGGAATGGAAAGGTTTATGCTAGGAGTTACCTTAAGAGACATGGAAAGAGCCACATGGATCAGGCAACAAATAAAAGTAGAGGATATGCTCAAGAGCATTAAGAAGTAAAAGTGGCAGTGGGCTGGACATATATATCGGAGACAGGACAACAGGTGGACAAAGAAAACAACAGAATGGGAAATGCACGACACAATGAGACCAAGGGCAAGACCAATGACTAGATGGAATCAAAGGACACAAGACCGGAATGACTGGAAAAGATTGAGAGAGGCCTACTTCCTGCAGTGGAATGATACAGGCTGATAAGGATATATATATGTATATATATATATATATATATATATATATATATATATATATATATATATATATATATATATATATATATATATATATATATATATATATATATATATATATTCATATATATGTATATATGTATGTAAATTTCTATATATATGTGAGTGTGTGTATGCATATATATTTACACACATATGTATGTATATATATATATATATATATATATATATATATATATATATATATATATATATATATATATATGTCTTATATATATACATACATATATATCAAGGTCTTATTTGTATACGAATTTTTATACTACTTAGAATGAAAGGAATTATAGCATTATAAAACTTAAACTTCCATGTTATATGATTTTAGTGACTCCCTCTTGATAATATTTCTCCCTAGGTCCCGAGCTGCATCATCCTTGGGCATTCGGACCAGTTGACCGCATCCCAAGAATTGGTCATTACCGCGTGGGCCAATCAGAGCCGGGTCGGGCAGCTCCCTGCCCAATGAGAAAGAGTCACCGTTACCCCTCCAAGTGACCCAGGATCTCTGCTCAAAATATGTCATAGATAGATTTAGACAGAAATAGTTCGACCTTCAAGTCGAGAGGACCTCCTCCTCAAGGATTCCAGGTTGAGTTGTGTCTAGTGCCTTTAGTGACTTATTTCATATACTGTGCATTGTCTGTGTTTTCATTAGTGTTATTGATATAACTATAGTTCAGGTTTTATTAGCTTTGCGATAGGCTTAGCTTCCCCCTTGCGTGTATATATCGTGCCTCCCTTGTAAATAATGTTATATATATATCTTGATTTATAATATATTGTTAATGTTTTTAGCTACCGTGTTTCACATCATCCCTTATATATTATGTGTGGGAATTAGATCAATCTCTGCTCGCTACATATTCGGGTGCCAGCGACGGGACCCGTCTTGCCCATCACACAAATTAGTGTCAGTATTTGGGATATATACATTTTAAACAAATTGGTAGAAGTAGGGACATCTTATACGCCACACATAAACTGGTGGCAGAAATGGGATTCATCTTGCTCGCCACATATCTGGTGGTAAAAGTAAGATATATCTTGCTCGTCACATAAATTGGTGATAGCGCAAGATAAGAACCTCATGTCGTTAATTGATTATAAATATTCGTAGACCGCTCGCTACAAGTATTTTGGTTCTGTTCGATTAATAACAAATTGATAGGACCTAGTTTCTATTTTTTTGCACAATTTAGGCATACTAGTGGCTCTTCGTTCTATTTTTTTTTCACTACGTGACATAGTGATATCTGGAGAAGTATCTCCTCCTTTTAGGTTAAAAGTGTAGAATGTTAACCTAATATTTATTGAAGTCGTGAACCGCTCGCGCGTACTTAAATAATCCTTGTCTATCCCGACTCATTATCCCGACAATTATCGCCACGTTAGTATTGTCTAAGTGTGTATTTAGTGATTGTGAACAACGTCAGCACTTAGAAGAACACGTCAATCGCAGTGAAGCTACTTCTTTCCTTTCAGCAAATGAAGGTAAGTCACTTTAAGGTTGCTAGACACTGTACCTCCTGTGTTTCCCTGCCCCCCTCCCCATTGCATTTTTCTCCCTGTTCATTGTAAAATCCACCCCCGTTATTCCCCCGCCCTCCCACCCTCGCTTTTTCCTCTATTCTCATTTTGTTGATTAGTGATATTCTTTTTCTACGTATCATTTCGTTAATATCACTAAATAACTCTTCGTTAACATTCGGTAACGTAATATTTCACATCATTATTTTATGTGTCTTCCGATGTGTACGTTATTCGTTCCTTTTACTATACTACGAATATTCAACAATATTCTATTTTTCTCTTACGTATTATGAATTGTGCTTTAACGTTAACGTTATTCTCGTAAATATTCACATTATGGTGTGACGTAAACCTTTCATACGAAACCGATAAAATAACTATGTTTCGTTTACTTATTCTATCATTCTACGCTTTGATTTCTTTACGTTATCTTGTGCGAAATTACGATTACATTTTTCTACTTACAAGTGTGATTTGTTTTCTGTACGGTGATTTGTTTTTCGGTACGTTAGTTAAGTATATAACGGTAAAATCATATCATAATGTTTATAACAATAACTTCGAAATTTCTTATGTAGAATTTCTAATGTCTGTGTGATTTTCTTGAGTTTTCGTTTCTATGCGAATTTTAACATATCGAATTTCTTCGAACAAAAATATATTCGGTAATTACATGTTTCAAATTCGTCAATTGATCTCGTGTGATTATTTTTCATGTGGATTTACATATTTTCCTTCTTGAATATGGTTTATACTATGAATTCGTATAAATGTAATTCCCTTTGCGTTAGCATTTATTGTATTTGCTCCTTCATTATGGGAAATTAATATAATTTCTTTTTTTTTTTTTGCTTTAACATACATTAAATTACATGTATTTACCTGACCTCATTTGACCCGTGACCCGTTCGTATGGTCAATCTGAACATAAGACTTTTGACAATGTGACCCTTCTGTCCCTTGTGGTCAACTTCATGTCCGTGTTAATTAGGATGATAGCTTCACATGTGACCTTTCGGTCACTTTTTGACCCCGTTCTGCATGTGACCTTATCCTATGTCATTATTGACCGTGTGAATTCGTAAGAAAATCGTTTGAGACAATTAAGATTTATATATGTCTTAACTATGATTTTCTCTACATTTTCATTTATTTTATTGTCTGCATATACGTTTGTATATTTCTTAATGCATGAATATATATCTGCATCTTCTGTAACATGACATACCTTGTCATTTGTGAATCGTTCAATGGTCACACTCCTGACCTAAGTGTACGGTCACCTTGTAATTGGATTTAATTTCTATATTTCTTAACATTCGACAGTATGTTTTTGATTATTTTGTTCAATTTTTTACTTTGTGTACTAGTGATTGTTAATTCATTACAATCTCTATGGCAGTTATTTCATATCATAACATGTTTCATCACTTCATATTATGATTTATCATCACATTTAGCTAGAAATGTTGACAGATGCATGTTCGTTTCTTAGCTTTATTCCTATTTCATTGTATAGTCATATTCGACTATCTTTGCATTATTGTTACTTCCATATCTCATTATTTAATTGCAAGTAACTTTGATCATCGTATGATATGATTGTCATTACTTTTATTTTTAAGCAATTGTCGACTTCGACAACATTAAGCATATATGTTATCATCATTTTGGGCCTCTCCGAGTTTCCGACCTTTCGAAACATTTCATGGGTCAATCGAAACGCCAAATATCTTATCATGATATTACTGAACGCAACGTTCATAAGGACAGTCAGGAAAAGGTTTACTTATCATTTCATATTTACAGCTTTTCAGCTTAATTTTGCCCTTCTCCAGTTACTGTACCTCATTTATCGGGCCTTCATTACATGACGCCCATTGCATATGCATCTCACACCCTAATTCCGCGTATCTATGGTACCATAATTGAATAAACCGCGAATTACGGGTTAATTTTTAACACTCCGGTGCAACGCGCCTTTGGAGATCTTGACAACCTGATGTCACAATTATTTCTCTCAAACAGAGATAGCGCACTAATCACTTATCAGACGTTCCAGGCTTCCTAACTCTGCATTTTTTATTAGCTATGCACATATTAATGGTATTTCTTTCAATTGCCCCGATCTTGGCTATTACGCCGCACCTTATTTCAGAAGGACGAGTTCGGCCACGCAATTAAAACATCATAGCATAGTCTAATAATTCATCATATTTATCTTTGTTCTCGAGCTAAGACAGCATTTCCCCACGGGACGAGTTCATTTTGGCGCATTATCTTACCGACCACTAGCAT
>NW_028234414.1:287344-294844 GCF_977035675.1 Penaeus japonicus | reverse complement strand
AGGTCCTACGTGCCGCCTGGGCGCCCTCGTCAACGCTCTACCTCGCATCTACCAACACTCCCCCGCGGCCATGGGACATGTAGGAGACTCTGTGACGCTGCCTTGCCGAGTGCAGGGCCACAACGTCACTCAGGAATGGTACCTCAATGACAAGGGGATCTCTAATGACGCCAGTTATCAAGTAATTCCAAGATCTCTTTTGAATATTCCACTGTCCAGTAGAGCTCAAACATTATGATAATAAATGTCTATAGTGCTATAGTGCTTTTTGTTACTAAAGAGCTTGGTATCGGAAAATGACCTGTCGAATTATCAGTTCATTATATAAACAAGTATTTTATAGTTATATATTATAATCTCAAGATGTTTAATTCAGATCTCAGGTAACGGCGACCTGGTGGTGCGGCGGCTGAGTGCACAGGGACGCACTCGATATTCATGCAGAGCAGCCAGCACTCGTTTCTCTGCCCTCAGTGACACTGTCTTCACTGTAGTAAGCCATATGATGCTTGTTTCTGATCTTTGGTGTTTCAATCATACATACCTAAGTTTACACATACACACAAATACAATCTGTGTGTGTATAGATAGACATAGATATATTTACTTATCTATATTGCATAATGCATTTATATGTATATATAAACTACGTATGCTATGTGTGAGCATAAATCTGTATTTCCAGGTGGTGACTATGTGATGATCTTCGACTTACCTGACTACCAAGGACCACTTCGAGGCCGACCCATCTGGATTACGTCCATTCTTTATCATCAATGATATGCTGATATCTTTATCAAACGAAGTCTTACAGCTATGTGTACCATACAAACCAAGGCGAATGGAGAGAAAGCTTAAGGGGAACGCTTAGATTCTTATGTTGTTTATTTCCCCTGCATGAAGTGTGTGATGCAACAGCTCTACTGAAGTTATTGTCTTTCACTTAAAGTTTAAGGTTTATACACTTCCCATCGAGTTTGCAACTCATCTTTCACTCTTTCCTTTGTCCGCTAATCATTGAACATTCTTTCTGGTACGATTTGACAATCACATCGATAAATACAAAGAGTAATAGTAATGCTATGTGCAATCATAAAATGTTTATCTGAGTAACAAAGGTACCCTCAGATATGAACGGTTTCCTTGAAATAGAAGCGAACTCATGTCTCAGGGAATGGGTTTACAGGCAGATGTGTTTCGTAAGCGATTCAGTGAATTTATCAGTTCATCTACAGAAAAGTAACTTCATTTGCTTTATCAAATACATAACTTCACATGATAAAAATCTGAATGGAAAAATAAAATGTATATATATATATGGTCTGTGGAGCAACACTGGTTCATGTGCAATATTCCTGTAACTATGCCGTTATTTGTATTTCGTGCACATTTGTCTTCATTTTCCTGTCCATTTCAATGTTCCATCAACCTGTTTTTTGCAGCCATTGCAGCATAGCGTTTCCCTCAGATGAAAAATGCATAACATATTGCATACAAGAGTCTTTCCATTTCTCTAATACTTATTACAAGCGTGTGTAATGAGGAAGATCGGGGTACATGGATTATGATCAGTTCTTCAGTTATATCATAACAGCATTAAGAAAAATAAAATAAAATTGTGAAATATAGATTTTTTTATTCTTTCCCAAATCGACCAGAAAACGAAACGTCAATATTATATGTGTTATATGTGTGTGTGTGTGTGTGAGTGTGTGTGTGTATTGTGATAAATATATACATATATATATATACATATATATATACATATATATATATACATATATATATATATATATATACATATATATATATATATATATATATATATATATATATACATTTGCATATACATACACACATTATTGCCGAGGTATTTGATGGGTCAATATGAGGACGACTGATACCACAGTGTAGAACTCACTCTCTAATTTATTGAAAGCGGTCAAAACCTGTAAACAAGTACATTGTCACAATGAATAAAGCACTTGAAGCTGAAAAACAATACAATCACTGGTTCCATCCTGGCAGGTTACATTGTAATCCATACATCTATAAAGATTAATATATCACTTATACACTGTCAATTTAGTAATAGCGATTATACATACACTTAGCGGAACTAGTCGACTCTCCCAATTACTACGTGTCGTCACGATGGTGTCTACGCCTTGACTGTCGTGTGTGTGTCTAGACTACAAGTGTGTCTATAGAACAAGGGTCTTGTTCTTTACTCGAGTGGTTTTTACTTGTTTATAATCACGGTCAGGCCAAAAAACGACATCTCCTGGCCTATGTTGTCATTGCTGAGGTGTCAGCGCCGGCGATGACAGCCGCGAGATACTGGTCAGGCCACACATAGTGGCCTCTCCGGACATGTTATTTTGCCGTGGTCTCCGCGGCGATTTCTTCCTGTTCTTCATTTCTTTCTCCTTCTTTTCCCTCTCTACCTACAGTTAGGGGTAATACACACACACACACACGCACACACACACACACAGACACACACACACACACACACACACATATATATACATATATGCCATATAATTTGGTAATATATGTATATATATATATCCATATACCATATAGTTTTGTGATATATATAAATATATATATATATATATACCATATAATTTGGTAGTATATATATATATATATATATACATATACATATATACATACGTATGTATGTATGTATGTATGCATGTATGTGTGTGTGTGTGTGTGTGTGTTGAAAATAATAGAGGAGCCTATTCCGAACCTAGATAATTTGTAGTTGGATGGCAAGCGATCAGCGGCCGCGCCCTTATTTTAGCCCAGTGAGGGATATGAAAATCTTATGTAAAAGTTTGGAAGTCATGTAGGGTGTCGAAACATAGGTTTTGATGAAGCTGTGTTGATACCAAACATAGTTTTAAGATCAGGTGTCAAGAGAGAATCTAAACACAAGGTATAGTTTTGAGAATTGAAAAAAAAAAAATTGTTCTCTAGCTGCAAGAGGACCTATTTCATGGAGCAAGGGACAACGCAAACGTTATATGGTGATCCAGAATCAAAGCATAGTGAACAGTTATCTATAAGCGAGTGCTTGCTTTAAAAATAAATAAATAAAGTATTTTTTTCCGCACATTATTCGGAAAAAAAGCTCGACTTCTTAAACGGTTTTTTATCACCTCTTTATATCTATATGGTAAATGTTCGAATTTTGGTCGTGTAAGTCAGTTCTTCCCGAAGTCTGCCGGTGATGACTGTGTTAATCCGTATGATTTACACACAGGCTCGCGCATTCACACGCCAGTGATGCAGTGCTGATGCTAATGCCAGAAAGATCAATGGACAAAGGGAAATACTGCACTCACATGAAGATTGCAAGAACCTGTGTAACGTCAGCAACATTCCACCGGGTGATGATGGATTAGGAAGGAAATGAAGTTCATATTCTGTGTCGAATATTATGATCTTTACCTGATATGTTCGATCACTTAGATCCCTGAAATTGCTTAAGGCAAAGAGTTTTAGAATGAATACAAATAAGCGACTCTTTTCGACACTTATGTAATGATGGTCATGCAAGTAATGAATACATGAAGGTAGACCGAGAGAAAGAAGCGTTGAGAGGGAAAAGTAATGGCTAATGTCGGCGAGTGAAAGAGTGAGAGAGAGAGAAAGAGGGGGGGGGGGAGATAGAAAGATAGAGATAGAGAAAGGGGGAAGGAGGGAGAGAGACTGAGTGAGGAAGGGAGGGAAGAGAGTCAGGAGGAAAGAGAGAATAAGAGAGAGAGAAAGAGAGAGAGAGAGAGAGAGAAAGAGTGAGTGCGGGAGGGAAGGAGGTAAAGCGAGTGAAGCAGAAAGAGAGAGTGAGTGAGGGAGGGAGGGAGAAAGAGGGGGCAAAGAGGATTGAAAGACAGAGAAAGAGAAAATGACAGAGAAAAAAAGAGAGAGAGAGAATGAAAGAGATAGAAGGAGAGAGGGAAGGAAGAAGAGAGAGAGGAAAAAAGAAAAGGAGAGAGGGAGGAAGGAAGAAGAGAGAGAGGAAAAAAGAAAAGGAGAGAGGGAGGAAGGAAGAAAGAGAGAGATAAAAAAAATAGAGAAAGAGAGAGGGAATGATAGAGAAAGAGAGAGGAGAGAAAGAGAGAATGAAAAGGGAGAGAGAGATATGTTCGATCACTTAGATCACTGAAATTGCTTAATGCACAAGTGATTCCTTACTCCACCTAATCAAAGGAAACTTTGTAGATCATGCATACATGCATTGCCAAAGACGCTGTTAGTACTGAACATGACATTTTAACTGTGCTCATGTTTTTAGGATTATGGAGATGACTGGTCCGTCTGCCGGACATTGTAATTTGTTGTAATTTTGTTTGTTTTGACACCTATCGTTATTGTAGGACAGGCTTATCCCCTTGTTTGTTTGTCTGTATGTCTATATCTATATATAGGTAGATAGATATTATACATATATACACATATATATGTAATGTATATGTGTAAATACACACACACACTTACATGCATAATATATATATTTATATATATAAATATTCACATATCTATATATATATGTATATATTCACACACATACACACACACATGAATATATATAAATATATATATATATATATATATATATATATATATATATATATATATATATATATATATAGTCATATATATGTATATATATAATATATATAAATATATATATATATATATATATATATATATATATATATATATATATATATATATATATATATATATATATGTATATATATACATATATGTATGTGTGTATGTAGATAGATAGATAGAGAGAGAGAGAGAGAGAGAGAGAGAGAGAGAGAGAGAGAGAGAGAGAGAAAGAGAGAGAGGCACCAGATATGAGAGAGGGCAAAGACTAATAGAATTCGCTAAAGCTCGATCCCATAAAATTATGAATACATTCTTCGAAAAGAGACCCGGGAGGAAATGGATATGGAAATCACCATCTGGCATTAAAAATGAAATTGACTTTATAATCACTTATAGGCGCGACATTACCGTAGACGAAGTAAATAGGGCACTAAAAGGCATGAAAGAAGGAAAAACACCAGGTGAAGACGGCATTAGTGTAGATCTTATTCAAGATGCAGGAGATTGCGGCAGTAAAACTGGCCAATCTTTTTAACAGATGTCTAAGCGTCGGTAAAACTCCGAAATCCTGGAAAAACGCAATAATGATTTTAATACACAAAAAGGGGACATAAAAGACTTAAAGAATAACCGACCTATAAGCCTTCTTTCAGTAATCTATAAACTGTTCACAAAAATCATCACAGCCCGTATCACCGATACATTAGATTCAAAATAACCCAGGGAACAGGCAGGGTTCCGCAGCGGATTCTCAACTACAGACCATATTCACACACTAACCCAAATAAAAGAGAAAACAAACGAATATAGGAAGCCCCTGTGTATGGCATTTGTAGATTATGAAAAGGCATTCGATTCGGTATAGATATCTGCAGTACTAGATGCAATTCGTAAACAAGGAGTAGAGGAAATATAATGCAGATTATTAGAGAATATATTTATAGAGATGGTACAGCGACCATCGAAATACACTCAGAAACCAATAAAACACCAATAAAAAGGAGTATTAGGCAGGGCGACACCATCTCACCGAAGCTGTTTACAGCTTGCTTGGAGGAGGTATTCAAGAAGTTAGATTAGAAGGAGAAAGGGATCAAAATAAGGAATGAGCACTAAAGCAATCTAAGATTTGCAGATGACATGGGTTTTTTTCGGCGAGTCAGCAGATAAATTATAACAATTACTAAGCGATTTAAATAGGGAAAGTCCGAAGATTGGCCTTAAAATGAACATGAAAAAGACTAAAGTCATGTTCAACAGTAGAACCCCAGTGAAACAAATACAAATACAGGGCGAGATACTAGAACAATTGAACGAGTATGTATACCTAGGGCAACTTATCAAGATGAGTACATCCTGCGAAGCCAAGATAAAGCGGTGAATCAGGCTAGGTTGGAGTGCCTTCGATACACATAGTAATATATTACGAGGTCGTCTACCACTATGTCTAAAGAGAGAGATTTTTGACCAATGTGTCCTCCCCGTCATAACATATGGGTCAGAAACATTTACTACGACCAAGTCACTCGAGAGGAAATTAGTAAGTGCTCAAAGAGGAATGGAAAAGTTTATGCTAGGAGTTACCTTAAGAGACAATAAAAGAGCCACATGGATCAGGCAACAAATAAAAGTAGAGGATATGCTCAAGAGCATTAAGAAGTAAAAGTGGCAGTGGGCTGGACATATATATCGGAGACAGGACAACAGGTGGACAAAGAAAACAACAGAATGGGAAATGCATGACACAATGAGACCAAGGGCAAGACCAATGACTAGATAGAATCAAAGGACACAAGACCGGAATGACTGGAAAAGGTTGAGAGAGGCCTACTTCCTGCAGTGGAATGATACAGGCTGATAATGATATATATATATATATATATATATATATATATATATATATATATATATATATATTCATATATATGTATATATGTATATATATTTACACACACATATAAATATATGTGTGTATGTGTACTGGAATGGAACAGGCTGATGATGATTGTATATATATATATATATATATATATATATTATATATATATATATATATATATATATATATAATATATTATATATATTCATATATATGTATGTATATATATATATATTATATATATATATATATATATATATATATATATATATATATATACATTCATATATATTGATATATATATAAACATTCATATATATATATATATATATATATATATAATCTATATATATATCATATATATATGTATGTATGTATGTAATATAATCACTTATTCATATACATGTATATACATATATATATATATATATTTATATATATATATATATATATTATATATATATATACATAGATATAGATATAGATATATAGAAACGATAGATAGATAGATAGATATTTTATTTATATATACATAATATATGTGTGGATTATGGTTGTAATGTGTGTGAATATATAATTTATTATATATTATATATATATATATATATATATATTATATATATATATATGTATATATAATTTATCTTATATATATATGAATACCATAGATATAGATATAGATATATAGAAAGATAGATAGATAGATAGATATGTTATTTTATATATGCATAAATTAATATATCATATATATGTATACATATATTTATGTAATATATATATATATATATATATATATATATATATATATATATATATATATATATATATTATAGATTTTATTTACAGCGAGAGAGAGACAGACAGCGAGAGAGAGAGGGAGAGAGAGATGTGTATGGTTGTGTGTGTGAATGAATAAATTGATAATTAAATTAATTTGATTCATAAAGTAATATACTATATATTCCACATATGTAGCTATTTTATTT
>NW_028234414.1:245605-250605 GCF_977035675.1 Penaeus japonicus | reverse complement strand
ATAACCTTCTGGCCAATGGATTAGCCTTCTAGCTGGAGTGAATAACCTTCTGGCCAATGGATTAGCCTTCTAGCTGGAGTGAATAACCTTCTGGCCAGTGGGTTAGCCTTCTAGCTGGAGTGAATAACCTTCTGGCTTGTGGATTAGCCTTCTAGCTGGAGTGAATAACCTTCTGGCCAGTGGGTTAGCCTTCTAGCTGGAGTGAATAACCTTCTGGCCTATGGATTAGCCTTCTAGCTGGAGTGAATAACCTTCTGGCCAATGGATTAGCCTTCTAGCTGGAGTGAATAACCTTCTGGCCAGTGGGTTAGCCTTCTAGCTGGAGTGAATAACCTTCTAGCCAATGGATTAGCCTTCTAGCTGGAGTGAATAACCTTCTGGCCAGTGGGTTAGCCTTCTAGCTGGAGTGAATAACCTTCAGGCCTATGGATTAGCCTTCTAGCTGGAGTGAATAACCGGCTGGCCTATGGATTAGCCTTCTAGCTGGAGTGAATAACCAGCTGGCCTATGGATTAGCCTTCTAGCTGGAGTGAATAACCTTCTGGCCTATGGATTAGCCTTCTAGCTGGAGTGAATAACCTTCTGGCCTATGGATTAGCCTTCTAGCTGGAGTGAATAACCTTCTGGCCTGTGGATTAGCCTTCTAGCTGGAGTGAATAACCTTCTGGCCAATGGATTAGCCTTCTAGCTGGAGTGAATAACCTTCTGGCCTATGGATTAGCCTTCTAGCTGGAGTGAATAACCTTCTGGCCTGTGGATTAGCCTTCTAGCTGGAGTGAATAACCTTCTGGCCAATGGATTAGCCTTCTAGCTGGAGTGAATAACCTTCTGGCCTATGGATTAGCCTTCTAGCTGGAGTGAATAACCTTCTGGCCTGTGGATTAGCCTTCTAGCTGGAGTGAATAACCTTCTGGCCTATGGATTAGCCTTCTAGCTGGAGTGAATAACCTTCTGGCCTATGGATTAGCCTTCTAGCTGGAGTGAATAACCTTCTGGCCTGTGGATTAGCCTTCTAGCTGGAGTGAATAACCTTCTGGCCAATGGATTAGCCTTCTAGCTGGAGTGAATAACCAGCTGGCCTATGGATTAGCCTTCTAGCTGGAGTGAATAACCTTCTGGCCAATGGATTAGCCTTCTAGCTGGAGTGAATAACCTTCTGGCCTGTGGATTAGCCTTCTAGCTGGAGTGAATAACCTTCTGGCCTATGGATTAGCCTTCTAGCTGGAGTGAATAACCTTCTGGCCTATGGATTAGCCTTCTAGCTGGAGTGAATAACCTTCTGGCCAATGGATTAGCCTTCTAGCTGGAGTGAATAACCTTCTGGCCAATGGATTAGCCTTCTAGCTGGAGTGAATAACCTTCTGGCCTATGGATTAGCCTTCTAGCTGGAGTGAATAACCTTCTGGCCTATGGATTAGCCTTCTAGCTGGAGTGAATAACCTTCTGGCCAATGGATTAGCCTTCTAGCTGGAGTGAATAACCTTCTGGCCTATGGATTAGCCTTCTAGCTGGAGTGAATAACCTTCTGGCCAATGGATTAGCCTTCTAGCTGGAGTGAATAACCTTCTGGCCTATGGATTAGCCTTCTAGCTGGAGTGAATAACCTTCTGGCCAATGGATTAGCCTTCTAGCTGGAGTGAATAACCTTCTGGCCTATGGATTAGCCTTCTAGCTGGAGTGAATAACCTTCTGGCCTGTGGATTAGCCTTCTAGCTGGAGTGAATAACCTTCTGGCCTATGGATTAGCCTTCTAGCTGGAGTGAATAACCTTCTGGCCTATGGATTAGCCTTCTAGCTGGAGTGAATAACCTTCTGGCCAATGGATTAGCCTTCTAGCTGGAGTGAATAACCTTCTGGCCAATGGATTAGCCTTCTAGCTGGAGTGAATAACCTTCTGGCCAATGGATTAGCCTTCTAGCTGGAGTGAATAACCTTCTGGCCAATGGATTAGCCTTCTAGCTGGAGTGAATAACCTTCTGGCCAATGGATTAGCCTTCTAGCTGGAGTGAATAACCTTCTGGCCTGTGGATTAGCCTTCTAGCTGGAGTGAATAACCTTCTGGCCAATGGATTAGCCTTCTAGCTGGAGTGAATAACCTTCTGGCCAGTGGGTTAGCCTTCTAGCTGGAGTGAATAACCTTCTGGCCAATGGATTAGCCTTCTAGCTGGAGTGAATAACCTTCTGGCCTATGGATTAGCCTTCTAGCTGGAGTGAATAACCTTCTGGCCTATGGATTAGCCTTCTAGCTGGAGTGAATAACCGGCTGGCCTATGGATTAGCCTTCTAGCTGGAGTGAATAACCAGCTGGCCTATGGATTAGCCTTCTAGCTGGAGTGAATAACCTTCTGGCCTATGGATTAGCCTTCTAGCTGGAGTGAATAACCTTCTGGCCTATGGATTAGCCTTCTAGCTGGAGTGAATAACCGGCTGGCCAATGGATTAGCCTTCTAGCTGGAGTGAATAACCAGCTGGCCTATGGATTAGCCTTCTAGCTGGAGTGAATAACCTTCTGGCCTATGGATTAGCCTTCTAGCTGGAGTGAATAACCTTCTGGCCAATGGATTAGCCTTCTAGCTGGAGTGAATAACCTTCTGGCCTATGGATTAGCCTTCTAGCTGGAGTGAATAACCAGCTGGCCTATGGATTAGCCTTCTAGCTGGAGTGAATAACCGGCTGGCCTATGGATTAGCCTTCTAGCTGGAGTGAATAACCTTCTGGCCAATGGATTAGCCTTCTAGCTGGAGTGAATAACCTTCTGGCCTATGGATTAGCCTTCTAGCTGGAGTGAATAACCTTCTGGCCAATGGATTAGCCTTCTAGCTGGAGTGAATAACCAGCTGGCCTGTGGATTAGCCTTCTAGCTGGAGTGAATAACCTTCTGGCCAGTGGGTTAGCCTTCTAGCTGGAGTGAATAACCTTATGGCCTGTGGATTAGCCTTCTAGCTGGAGTGAATAACCTCTGGCCTGTGGATTAGCCTTCTAGCTGGAGTGAATAACCTTCTGGCCTATGGATTAGCCTTCTAGCTGGAGTGAATAACCGGCTGGCCAATGGATTAGCCTTCTAGCTGGAGTGAATAACCTTCTGGTCTGTGGATTAGCTTGCTAGCTGGAGTGAATAACCTTCTGGCCTATGGATTAGCCTTCTAGCTGGAGTGAATAACCTTCTGGCCTATGGATTAGCCTTCTAGCTGGAGTGAATAACCGGCTGGCCAATGGATTAGCCTTCTAGCTGGAGTGAATAACCTTCTGGCCTGTATATTAGCCTTCTAGCTGGAGTGAATAACCGGCTGGCCTATGGATTAGCCTTCTAGCTGGAGTGAATAACCTTCTGGCCTATGGATTAGCCTTCTAGCTGGAGTGAATAACCTTCTGGCCAATGGATTAGCCTTCTAGCTGGAGTGAATAACCAGCTGGCCAATGGATTAGCCTTCTAGCTGGAGTGAATAACCTTCTGGCCAATGGATTAGCCTTCTAGCTGGAGTGAATAACCTTCTGGCCAATGGATTAGCCTTCTAGCTGGAGTGAATAACCTTCTGGCCAATGGATTAGCCTTCTAGCTGGAGTGAATAACCTTCTGGCCTATGGATTAGCCTTCTAGCTGGAGTGAATAACCTTCTGGCCTATGGATTAGCCTTCTAGCTGGAGTGAATAACCTTCTGGCCTGTGGATTAGCCTTCTAGCTGGAGTGAATAACCTTCTGGCCTGTGGATTAGCCTTCTAGCTGGAGTGAATAACCAGCTGGCCTATGGATTAGCCTTCTAGCTGGAGTGAATAACCAACTGGCCAATGGATTAGCCTTCTAGCTGGAGTGAATAACCTTCTGGCCAATGGATTAGCTTGCTAGCTGGAGTGAATAACCTTCTGGTCTGTGGATTAGCCTTCTAGCTGGAGTGAATAACCAGCTGGCCTATGGATTAGCCTTCTAGCTGGAGTGAATAACCAACTGGCCAATGGATTAGCCTTCTAGCTGGAGTGAATAACCTTCTGGCCAATGGATTAGCTTGCTAGCTGGAGTGAATAACCTTCTGGTCTGTGGATTAGCCTTCTAGCTGGAGTGAATAACCAGCTGGCCTATGGATTAGCCTTCTAGCTGGAGTGAATAACCAACTGGCCAATGGATTAGCCTTCTAGCTGGAGTGAATAACCAGCTGGCCAATGGATTAGCTTGCTAGCTGGAGTGAATAACCTTCTGGCCTATGGATTAGCCTTCTAGCTGGAGTGAATAACCTTCTGGCCTGTGGATTAGCCTTCTAGCTGGAGTGAATAACCTTCTGGCCAATGGATTAGCCTTCTAGCTGGAGTGAATAACCTTCTGGCCTATGGATTAGCCTTCTAGCTGGAGTGAATAACCAACTGGCCTGTGGATTAGCCTTCTAGCTGGAGTGAATAACCAGCTGGCCAATGGATTAGCCTTCTAGCTGGAGTGAATAACCTTCTGGCCAATGGATTAGCCTTCTAGCTGGAGTGAATAACCTTCTGGCCTATGGATTAGCCTTCTAGCTGGAGTGAATAACCTTCTGGCCTATGGATTAGCCTTCTAGCTGGAGTGAATAACCAACTGGCCAATGGATTAGCCTTCTAGCTGGAGTGAATAACCTTCTGGCCTATGGATTAGCCTTCTAGCTGGAGTGAATAACCACCTGGCCAATGGATTAGCCTTCTAGCTGGTGTCAATAACCTTCTGGCCAATGGATTAGCCTTCTAGCTGGAATGAATAACCAGCTGGCCAATGGATTACCTTGCTAGCTGGAGTGAATAACCGGCTGGCCTATGGATTAGCCTTCTAGCTGGAGTGAATAACCTTCTGGCCTATGGATTAGCCTTCTAGCTGGAGTGAATAACCTTCTGGCCTATGGATTAGCCTTCTAGCTGGAGTGAATAACCTTCTGGCCAATGGATTAGCCTTCTAGCTGGAGTGAATAACCTTCTGGCCTATGGATTAGCCTTCTAGCTGGAGTGAATAACCTTCTGGCCAATGGATTAGCCTTCTAGCTGGAGTG
>NW_028234414.1:235605-238105 GCF_977035675.1 Penaeus japonicus | reverse complement strand
GTCACTTTACACCCCCTAACCCCTCAACCAAACCCCCCCCCCCATTCCCATTCATCACCCCCCCCCCCCACACACACACACACACACAACCCTTCCCCAAGGAAAATCTATCCGGTTGTCATCCCACGTTAACAAAAATAACAAAATATATCTTTTAAATACTGATAGTAAAGAGGAAGGAAACGCGCGTACATGTCGGGGCCCAATATTGCTTGCGCCTTTGGTTATCATCAGCATTCTCTCTCTCTCTCTCTCTCTCTCTCTCTCTCTCTCTCTCTCTCTCTCTCTCTCTCTCTCTCTCTCTCTCTCTCTCTCTCTCTCCTGCACTCTCTCCCTCTCTCGCTCTCTCTTACTCCCTCTCTCTGTCTCTCTCTCTACTCTCTCTCCTCTATCTCTCTCTCTCTCTCTCCTCTCTCTCTTCTCTCTACTCTCTCTCATTCCTCTTCTCTCTCATCTCTCTCTCTCCTCCCATCTCTCCTCTCCTCGTCATCTCCTCTCTCTGTCTCTCTCCTCTCGTCGCTCTGTACTCTCTCTCTGTCCTCTCTCTCGCGCTCTCTCTCTCTCTCTCTCTCTCTTCTCTCTCTCTCATTTCTTTCTCTCTCTCTCTCTCTCATTCTCTCTCTCTCCCCTCATCCTCTCTGTCCTCTCTCTCATCCTCTCGCTCACTCTCCTTCCGTCTTCATCCTCAATCATCTCTGCCTCTCTCTCTCTCTCATCTCTCTCCTCTCTCTCTCGCTCCTTCTTTTTCTCCTCACTCATTCTTCTCTCTCTCTCTCTCTCTTATTTTGCTCTCTCTCTCTTTCTCTCTCTCTACATTCTTTCGCTCTCTCTCCTCTCGTCTCTTCCTCTCCTCTCCTTCTCTCATCTCTCGTCTCTCTCACTCTCTCTCTCTCTCGTCCTCTCACTCTCTCTCTCTCTCTCCATCTCTCTTTTTTCTCTCACTCATTCTTTCTCGCTCTCGCTCTCTCTTCTCTCCTCATCGCGCTCGTCTCTCTCTCTCTCTCTCTCTCTCTCTCTCTCTCTCTCTCTCTCTCTCTCTCTCTTTACATCTCTGCGATTGCTTTACAATACACAATGGAATAAAACAACGTCGATGATGATGATGAGGAGGAGGAGGAAGAGGAGGAAGAGGAGGAGGAGGAATAAGATGAAGATGATGATGATGATGATTATGAGGATGATTATAATGATGATAATGATACTAGTGATGATGATTATTTATGATGGTGATGAGAAGGAGGAGGAATAGGGGAATAAGGATGATGGTGATGGGAATGATGATGACTATTATGGTGATGATGAATATAGTGGTGATGATGTGATGATGATGGTGATGATGATGATGACGGTGATAATGGTGAAGGTGATGGTGATGGTAATCGTAATAGTAAGGACAACGGGGATGGTGATAGTGATAATGATGATAAATGATAATAATGATAATGATAATAATGATAATAATGATAATGATAATGATCAGCAGAACACACACTATACCCAGTTCAGTTTCATCCCCGCGGGGAATACGTATAAAATATTTTGAAAAATCATTTTGTCTTTTGATACGATAAATAATTTACTCTTATATATAACGCAATACCGCTCTCTGTGGTTTATCACCTGTTAATTTTTTTTTTTTTTTTTTTTTTTTTTTTTTTTTTTTTTTTTTTTTTTTATCCTTTCAGTTAATTCACAAAATCTTTTTTATCTTCTTCAGTCAGGTCACCCATCCCAACCCCATCACAATCATAGCCTTAAAGTGTATTTTTAAAACCTACATTTTTTTTTAGCAAAGTGTCACTACATTAAAGATATTTTCATTTCTCAATCGACGAACATCTCCTGAAATTTATATTCCTGTCTCCATGAAGCATATACCTTCCTGAAGCCCTGAGTAATGTCCCTTAGGGTGGATTATCTCTCCGGTGGGGACATGCGATTACAGGTTGAAATCTCCCTGCTGTATGGTTTAAGAGAGATGCATGCCACAAGGTCAAAGGTCAACACGTAACTGTATATTAGTTCTCTAATCTTACGTAACCTATCTAGTGACTCTTTGACATGAAATCCTTATGAGACGACTCTTGGACTGTATTCTGGCGAGAGTTGAAGTTGAATCGAAATTGAATTGGGTCAGAAAATCATGGATACTGGGTCGCAGAACGAAAGGAAGTGTGTTAGTGTATCTGTGGTTGCACGTTGATGTATTTTTATATTGATATTTAGAGATAGTTCTGAAATGGGTTTGGCGTTTTGCGGGCAAGTGGAGTAACAACCGGGTTGGCCGTTCGTGAGTTGTATATTAGATAGTTTTAAAAGGAAAACGAGAAAAATACAGATACAGAGAGCGATATTTAGCTCTTTTTGGAAAAAATAATCTTGCTTTCCTCTCATCCAGGTAAGCCTCTCTTCCTCGACGGAAAAAGAAATTGGCTTTATGATGCAACTCTCGTAAACAATAACTACTGAGTTATATATTTAAGGGAAAACGTTTAAATTC
>NW_028234414.1:232651-235505 GCF_977035675.1 Penaeus japonicus | reverse complement strand
TCGACAACCACTTCCATTGTATTTTAGATCGTGTATCGCTGTGATAGGTGAGGTCTTGAAGGTCAATTCAACTTGTCCTGAAATTGTTAATTAGAATACGGGCACTCGCATACCCAGCATAAAAATGATAGGGAGAGAAGAGTGAAATTATTTTTTTGAAGGAGTGTGTTTTTCCCTCTCTCTCCCGCAGAAATACTATGTATATATATAAATATATATAGTTATTATATATATATATATTTATATATTATATATATATATACTTTATACATTATGTATATATTATATATATATTATATATTACATATGTATTATATGTATGATCTATATAATATATATATATATATATATATATATATATATATAATATATATATATATATATATGTATGTATGTGTAGATATATGTTTATATATATATATAATATATATATATATATTATATATATATATATTTACATATATATACTATCTATATACATACACACACACACACGCAACACACACACACACAAATATATATATGTATCTATATATATATATATATATATATTATATATATATAATATATATATATATATATCATATTTAAATATATATATATATATATATATATATCTTTATCATGTTTGGTATTATAGAATTTATCTTCTATTGCACTCATTTTTGTGTTCGTAGGAATTGCTAGAGATATAAGATATGAATTGGCATTGCAAATACACACACTCACAGAAACGGAGAGAGAGAGAGAGAGAGAGTGAGTGAGAGGGGGGGGAGGAGAGGATGATGGAGGGAGGAGAGAGTGTGATTGACAGAGGGCGGGAGGACGGGGGGAGGAGAGGACGAAAGGGAGAGGGAGGAGAGGAGGGATGAGGAACAGGCGGGGGAGAGGGCTGTCGAGAGAGAGAGGAGAGAGGAGAGATGAGGAGCAAAGGGAGAGAGAATAGAGAGAAGAGAGGAGTATGAAAGAGGGAAAAGAAAGAGGAGAAAGAGGAGAGGATGGGAGTGACGGAGAGAAGAGGAGAGACAGAGGGAGAGAGGAGATGAGAGAGACATCCCAGGAGAGGAGAGGAGGAGATGAGAGAGATTAGAGAGAGAGAGGAGAGGATGGAGAGGGTCGGAGAGAGAGGAGAGGTGAGAGTTGAGAGATGAGAAAAGAAGAAAAAACAAGATGAGAGAAAAGAGAAAGAGGAAAGATGAGAGAGAGGTGGGGGGGGTGGGAGTGAAGAGAAAGAGAGAGAGAAAAAAAAACAAGAGAGAGATGAAAAAAGAGGAAAGGAAGAGACTTAGAGAGAGTGAGAGAGAGAGAGAAGAGATGAGAGAGTGAAAAGAGAGAGAAAACGAAGAAGGGAGAAAGAAAGGGAAAAGGAGGGGAGAGGCGAAGAGAGAGGTTAGATGAGAAGGAAGTATGGGAGGGATGAGGAGGATGAATAGGGAGAGGGTGGTGGGGGGGGAGAGGGTAGAAGAGAGAAATGCGAGAGGAGAGATAGATAGATAGAGCCAGAGAGAGAGAGAGAGAAAAAGGTAAGCGAGAGAGGACAAAAGAAGAGGCAGGAGTTCCTCGTCGCTCGCTCGTCGCTCGCCCCGAGAGAGGAGAGGAAAGAAGATAAGAGACCCCCCCCCCCCCACCTCCCCCGAGAGAGAGAAAATGGGAGAGAGAGAGAGAGACAGACAGGAGAAGAGAGATGGAGCGAGAGAGAGAGAAAGAGGGAAGAGAGGAGGGAGGGGCTAGGTGTGCGACGGGACTTTGCGAGGGGAGAGGAGAGGAGGTGGAGGAGGAGGAGAGTGGAGAGCAGGGAGGATGAGAGGCGGAGAGAGAGGACGAGCAGAGGAGAGAGAGGAGAGAGAGAGAATCGAGGCCGAGAGCGTGGGGGGGGGGGGTTTTTGAAAGAGGGGGAAGAGAGAGAGGAAGAAAAAACCAATAGAGAGTGAAAGAGAAAGAAAGAGAGAGAAGAGATGAAAGTGAGGGAAATGAGAGGATGGAGGAGAGAGAGAGGAAAGGAAAGGGAGAGGAGAGTTGATAGATAGATCAGAGAGAGATGAGAGATGAGAGTGAGAGCAGAGAGAGAGGAAGAGAAGAGTGAGGGGGGGGGGGGGAGAGAGAGAGACGAGAGTCGCTGAGAGGAGAGAGAGAGGGTGATGAATGAGTAAGAAAGCCTGAATAGAGAGGAGATGAGAGAGTCGCTCTCTCGATGCACACAAATTGCATACTAGCACTTCTGTTTTGATGACCTCCATCTTACACTGATCACACCTGTTTCCATTAACATAAGTTGCAGGGTCAGCGTTTAAACCCCCCTTTTTTTCTTTCTTTCTTTTTTTACTTTTTTTTCCTTTTTTTTTTTTTTTTTTTTATTTTTATCTGCTTCAAGTATGTTAGTAACAGCATTTTCCTTCATGTCCTTCTTGATTATCCTAAAGAAGATTAGGGATACTTTGTCTCCTTGTACGCTAACCGAGTCGTTTTGTGAACAGGGTGAGCGTATTCCCGTGTTTCCTGGGCTCGACTTCCGCCTCCGCTCCTTTAGCTGGAAAAATGTTTCTATTTTTCCTTTTATTTTTTCGTAAGTGACATTTGTTTCTGTGATGGGTTATGGGGGTGAGGCGTCTTTGAGAGCTGTAGTATTTTTTCTCCAGCTTTTATGGATTAGCGAGGTCTGGAAAGAGGAGGGTGTGAGAGAGAGGGGATGAGCGAGCTGGCGTAAGCTGAGAGAGAGAGAGAGATGGAAATCTGAGGGGGAGGAGGGGAGGGTAGGCTTGGAGGTCCGAAGTGGGGAGAGATGGATAAGAGAGACGAGAGGGGAGGGAGAAGGGAAGTGAGAGTAGGGGCAGAGGGAGAGGAGATGGAGAGGGAG
>NW_028234414.1:225151-227651 GCF_977035675.1 Penaeus japonicus | reverse complement strand
TATCTAATTCACTTTTAATGAGGGCTTCAAACGATGTGATTCATGATGATTCTTGATGTATTTATCAATTATTTTTCTTCTATTGATTCCAGTCATCTGCAAGTAAACGATAATGCATAAACCATATTCTATTATAATGTGACCTTGAACTATCGCCAACAACAACAACAAAAATGTTCGACTGAGTCTTTATCTTATTTTTCTATTGAATGTATATGCCGACACATGAATTACACAAATCTATAGATTCAATTATTATTTATGACGTGAGTGAGGTAATTTTCTCCTAACCTTTAGTATATATAGCTTTCTTATAAATATAATCGTCAGCAAGATGCTCTGTCAAAACGGAGCTTTTTTAAGCGCGCATTTTGAACTCGGTAAACGGGAGACCACACGACAGGCACGCAAAAAAAAAAGATCTTTAATAGCTAAAGGGGCAAATGTGGGGAAATAGTTTTGACAAATATTGATTACAAAATGCTCAATCTCTTTAAAGGGACATATCTCAGTAGCCGATTCGATCCGATTCGTTGTGTACATGCAGTTTAAGAAAATTATCTATAAAATTACATTAAGATATGTTTCGAGGGGATTCTTATTATTTCTAACAAGTATATATGGTAATGTATCATCACATAAAGTTTCGAGTCAATAATATGTAGAATGACTAGAAAACTAGGATTTCATTATTCTACTCTGTAATTTAAATGGGCTGTTATTCATCTATAAATGATGTATTTCACTTAATGTCCACACTGTGATGACCTAATAGTTGTAGCTTTTCATTTAGGAAACGCAAATTTCCGTTACTAAGAAATTATCTTTGGCCAGAATTTTGGGTGTTTTAGACCACTGTGAACGAATATGCATTATCAGATCTAATATATATATATAAGTATATATATATATTTAAATATATATATATATATATATATATATATATAACAAGGGGGGGAAAACAATTACCACTATAAAATATACACATAAGAAACTTACTGTGAGAGTCTCGCGCAACAGTAAACGGTAAAATAAATCAGCTGTTATATGGACTAATGTTTAATCTTAAATGAGATTTAACTGTTAATGATGATAATGATTATTAACGTAACATTGTGCAAAAATAGGAATCATGTAAATACACTTCCTAATAGTTAACATATGTATTTATTGTTACTTTTTTCAACAATTTCAACACGAAAATGGAATGGTGAGACAAAACAAAAGAGGAACTAATCTAACTATATCTATAAGTTTGTGTGCTACGTTTGAGCTGTGGTGCTGCTTGTTTGTTTGTTTGTTTGTTTGTTTGTGTGTGTGTGTGTGTTGTGTGTGTGTGTGTGTTATGTGTGTGTGTGTGTGTGTGTGTGTGTTATATGTGTGTGTGTGTGTGTGTGTGTGTTATATGTGTGTGTGTTGTGTGTGTGTGTGTGTGTTATATGTGTGTGTGTTGTGTGTTATATGTGTGTGTGTTGTGTGTGTGTGTGTGTTATATGTGTGTGTGTGTGTGTGTGTTATATGTGTGTGTGTGTGTTATATGTGTGTGTGTGTGTGTGTTATGTGTGTGTGTGTGTGTTATATGTGTGTGTGTGTGTGTGTGTGTTATGTGTGTGTGTGTGTGTGTGTGTGTGTGCGTGCGTGCGTGCGTGCGTGCGTGCGTGTGTGTGTGTGTGTGTGTGTGTATAGAGAGAGAGAACCAAACACTGTAGTAAAAAATTGCTAGCAATCTATCAATCCTGAATAAGGCACATCAAAAGGCCAGAACTATTTCAGATAATAAACAATAAAAAAACCCAGATTTTAAGGCATACGCTAGAATGACATGAATATAAAAGTAATAACCACAAATAGAATCATATCAGAATATGTAGTTAACATGCTAGTCATGATAGTTATAGATATAACAGTTATGGTACATTAGTCAAAATAACAGAATACCCCCCAAAAATTAAATTTCAGCACTACAACAGGCAAAAAACAAAACAGAACTCCGCCGGCACAGCTAACCTTAAATGTCACGGTTAACAAAATATATACTCTGTAGTTCGTTCCAGAGTAGCTGGGAGTCCACCCCCAAAAGACGACAACGTCGTACGCAGAATTAGCACTAAGAGAGGAATAAATAGTATCATAAAAAAAAAAAAAAAACAGATTAAGAAAAAGGAATTACAAGACTACCGAGACATTGCAGGTACAAAATCATCTGTGTGTATATATATATATATATATACAATATATATATATTATATTATATATAATTATATATTATATATTATATATATATATATTTATATTATTTATATATATATATATATATATTTATATATATGTATAAATATCTATATAATATATATATATATATAATTAATATATATGTATATATATATATATGTATATATATATAGATATATATATATAGGTTGATATGTATAGTTATATATATATATATATATCTATATATATATATTATATATATATATATAATATTATATATATATAT
>NW_028234414.1:221175-225051 GCF_977035675.1 Penaeus japonicus | reverse complement strand
CAACATGCAAAGAACGACAACATTTGGACAGAGATAGGCGAAGCATTGCATCATAGGAGAGTTTAACATTCCTCTCTCTTCTCTCTTACTCTCTCTATCTCTCTTTCTCTCCCTCTACCCTTTCTGCACACACACACACACACACACACACACACACACTCACACACCAACACTCACACACACACTACATACATACTCTCGCATACACGCATGCCATACATACACGCATACATAGATACATACAAAATATTATTATTCTATATTTTATATATGTATATGATATAAATATTCAATAGCAATTACATACTCGTGCATGTATGTATATGCCCCCTATGTAAATGCATTATTCAAAATGCGGTAAGTTGTATGCAGACTACCAGCTATCTCCGTGACAAGACACATGAAAAGAGTCCCCCCCTGTCCATCACAACCGAAAGAAAACGATACCTCCGGAGGCCGGTTACAGAAACGCTCAGGGACAAGAGCATTATGGCTTTTGCGACATTCTCTGGATGGTCTAATTCCCCTTAACACCCTCGCTTCTCTGGGAAAGCGTTCTTTGCTATGAAAATTAAATTGGGTTATTAATACATGTCGCTACAATGTTTCGATTTATAAGGGTGATCGTTGCCAATAATGCCTTGTCGTTTTCCATGGAAGGAAAAATTTTTTGTTATTTGGAATTTGAGTATGTTTATAGATCTTTAAAAATAGTTTTGGGTATTGTATGGGCGGAGAAGAATGATGCATGAACAATAATAGCTATTACAATAATCATTAATTAATCAAAGGAAGACAAATAAATAACATAAATATAACCTGATATAACGTGTCGAATATAATTATCAAACAGAAAATACATAAATCAAATCAAAAGACACATAATGAGAAAATAAGCCGATTTATAACCGGATAATAATAACATCGCAAAGTAAGTGATTGCATTTAAGGAATGGCTTTGTGTGTTGCTGTTAGCTATTGGGCTTCTGAAATTGTAATAACTTTACTCTTTACAGCGCTCCCTTCTGGTTAAAAATAAGTCATGTTTAGTCCATTGTATATATATATATTCTATATATATCTATATATATATATATATATATATCTATATATAAATGATATATACATATATATATATATATATATTTATTATAGATATATACAGTTATATATGTATATATTTATTTTTAATATATATGTATATATTATATTTATATTATAATATATATATTTATATATATATGGTATATAATATGATATTTTTTTTTTTTGTTAGTATATATATATATATATATTTAATATATATATAGATATATATACTTATATACTATAGACACACACTAACACACACCACACACACACACACATCACATGGTCACAACACATTACACACACAAACATCACATCACTCACACAACGCACACACAGCATAATATATATATATAATATATATGTATTATATATATTATATTATATATATAGATATATTATTTATATATATATTGACAAACACAGACACACACACCACCTATATATATATATATATATATAAATAATATATATAGATATTATTTCTTATAATATATATATATTTCTTATATATATATATACATATATATATATATATTTAGTATATTTATATTATAAATGTATATCTCATATATATAAATGAAATATACTATATAATGATATAGAATAATATATATATATATATATACATATATATAAATATATAGATATCCATATATATATACACACACATATATATATATACACATGCTTATAGATATATAAATATATATATATATAATAATATATATATCTAGATATATATAAATATATATATAAAATATACATATACTGTATAAGTATATATCTATATCTATATCTTTATAGGATATATATTATATCTTTAAATTCTAGTATATTTATATATGTACATATAATATATAATATATATAATATATATATATATATATATAATAGAGCATATGATACATTATAATATATATATATATATATAGATATATATATAACGATATATATATAAATATATAGTCTAATGTATATGATGTTATATATGATATATATAAGATATATATAAATATATATTTATTATACATATAGTATATATCTGTATACAACATACATAATATATATATATATAAATATATATCTAATATATACATATAAGCATACTATGTATATATAAAAATATATAGAATAATGGTATTATAATATATATTATATATATAAAAGTAAATACATATGACATAACTATATCAAATATATATATATACATATATCATACATATGTATATTATGCATATGTATATATGTTATTTACATATATATGTGTGGTGTGTGTGTTGTGCGTGTGTGTATATATAATATAAAATATATAAATAAATATACTATATATAAATATATATATATAATATATATGTATATATCTATATCTATATTATATTTATAAAATGTACATTTATATATATATAATCTATATAATATACAATATATATATAATATATAAAAAAATATAATAAATATAAATATAGAAGTATATATATATATATAATGTATATCTAAATATATACATATGTATACTATAATATATATAACATAGTATATCTCAATTATACCAACATAATATATATAATACATATATTATATAATATATATTTCTCTCATATCTATATATTCATATATATATTATCTATACATATATGCATACAAATGTATATATGCATATTACTTATATGTATATATCATATATATGTAGTGATTGTGAGTGTTAGTGGTGTTAAAATATAAATATATAAATATCTATATATATAGTATATATATATGTCTATATATGTATATATATTATAAAATATAACAAATATAAATATGTGATATATATATGTATATATATGTAATATATATATATATAATATATATATATATAATATATAAAAATAAAAATATTTAAAATTAGATATATATCTGTTTGTGAGTGTCGTTTGGTGGTGTGTATCTATCACTCATCAATATAACTTTGGATATATATAAAAATAAATAAATAAATATACTATATATATATATTAAATATCTATATATAATATATATAATATATAGATATATATAATATATGTGTGTGTGTGTGTGTGTGTTTGTGTTGTGTGTGTTGTGTTGTGTGAGTGTGTGTGTTGTGTGTTTGTTTGAGGTATAAAGTATTCCCCACATACAGAAAATCATAAACAAAAAAAATGAAACACACCGTTATAAGATATGCGAAAAAACATAAAAGAAATATTAAGGTCAAAGAAATTCCGATTCAACGAGATGTTATAATAAGTAAAAGAATGTGTAATGAAATCTTTGCTTTATCATAAAATTTAATTTGATAAAGAAAATATAATGTAAGTGAAATTCCAATAGAAGAATCATCAAAACACAACAAAATCTGAAGAAGTTAAGAAACGACAATAGCATGAAGAAAAAAAAAGGTAATTGAACTCGAAAGAAAAAAATATATAATTACATCTTGATTCCAACCATTCCGTGAATTCAAACGCTATTCCGTAAAGAAAGGCGGGCTCGTGTTGTTCTGAATGCATAGCGTTTTAATTTAAGCTTTAGGAATCCTTTGTCCGTATGATTTTTTTTTCTACTTTATTAGAGATTAAACACCTGTTATCTATAGCCTGAATTTTGTATCCCACAACCACCAGTAGTTTGCTTGTTGTGTTTTTAGACTCAAAAATGGTAAACTACAAATGGTAAAATACACCGAGGACAAACACACGTCAAATTAGTTATTCAAATTTCAGCTTTCTCTACGCTTAACTTTAACATATAGATTAACCTGATGATGGTTTATCAGACTAAGGA
>NW_028234414.1:210130-211266 GCF_977035675.1 Penaeus japonicus | reverse complement strand
TAAAGAAAGTGTAGACAAGAAGAGATGATAGGGGGGAGAGATAGGGAATTGGAAAGTCTGAGAAGAAAAGAAGATGAGGAAGAGGAAAGTTAGAAAGAGAAAGAAGAGGCGGAGGTAAGGAAGGGGGTAGAAAAGAAAAAGTAGAAGGAAAAGGAAGAGGTTAGAAGAGGAGGGAAGACATGGAACTAAGAAAATGTGAAAGTAAAAGGAAGGAGAAAAGGGGGAAAAAAACGGAAGAGAAGCAGGAGAAGGAAAGTGGGACAAAAAGAAGGAAACAGTGGAAGAACAGAGGAAAGTGAAGACAAAGAAAGAAAAGAAAATGAAGAGAAGAAGAAGAAGAAGAGAGAAGAAGAAGAAGAAAAAAAGCTTCTTAGAAAGTACACGATACGAAGGAGGGGGCGATACGCGCACACCACGCCGACGCCCTGACCGACCACAAGTATCGGCGTCGGGACAGGTCGCGTCGGGGGTGAAGAGAGAGAAGGGGGGGGGGGGAGGCAAGTAACGAGAGGGGGGGGGGGGGATGGTAGTGTTCGGTCGGATCACAGCGAATGTACCAACATAAATTCGTTGTCGGGCAACCTTTCATTATTGCGAGGCTCCAAATATCAATTATGCAACACTTATTTCCGACTGTTAATGTCTGGCCGCCTTCCTCACTTGCAACAATAATTAAAATTGTCGGTTCGCTCGGCCTTGCCTATAAATTGAATAACATGTTACGTCGGCAAGGATTATGTGTGCGTTATGGGGCGGGTGTTCTCCTCCACTCCTCCCTCCTCCCACCCTTTCCTTCACCCCCACACTTTTTCAATCTTATAGTGCCCGAAATTATTTTTTCCTTATTATTGCTTTTTTTATCACTCACTATGTTGATATTATATAATATAAATATCTATATTATATATATATATATATATAATATATCACTATATATCATAAATATATATTCTTTTTAGAACAATTATCATCTTTCTCCCTCTCTCTCTCTCTCTATCTCTCTCTTCTCTCTCACTCTCTTCTCTCTCTCTCTCTCTCTCTCTCTCTCTCTCTCTCTTCTCTCTCTCCTCTCTTCTAAACTCTCTCTTCTCTCTCTCTCTCTTACTTCTCTCACTTCTCTCTCCCTCTCTCTCTAC
>NW_028234414.1:188617-196117 GCF_977035675.1 Penaeus japonicus | reverse complement strand
TATGTATATATATGTTTTTTTTTTTCTTCTTAATATATCTTGATTTATGAATACATTTACATATATATGAAACATATTTATATATACATATATATATATATATATATATATATATATATATATATATATATATATATATATATATATATATATATATATATATATATGTATATGTGTGTGTGTGTATGTGTGTGTGTGTGTATGTGTGTGTGTGTGTGTGTGTGTGTGTGTGTGTGTGTGTGTGTGTGTGTGTGTGTGTGTGTGTGTGTGTGTGTGTGTGTGTGTGTTTGTGTGTGTATGTGTGTGTGTGTGTGTGTGTGTGTGTGTGTGTGTGTGTCTGTCTGTCCCGGGTCGCCATTTCCTCACGACAGGTCACACGATATAGGAAGATGAGCGGATGAGGAGGTAGAGTGTGGTAGCTGCTGGTTAGGGGTGGGTGGGTGGGGGGGGGGGGCCAGTTTAAGGTGGGGGTTTCAAAGTGGGATATCCTTTGGTTTATATCTTTTGATATTTAATTCCAATTGACAGGTTGCTAGTGCAGTGGCTGATTGATGTATGCAAAGTATATTGTCTGTCTTTTTTTTCTCTTTTATTTTTTTTTTTTTTCTCTCTCTATCTCTCTCTCTGTCTTTCTGTCTCTCTCTCTGTCTTTCTGTTTGTCTCTCTCTCTCTCTCTCTCTCTCTCTCTCTCTCTCTCTCTCTCTTTCTCTTTCTTTCTTTCTTTCTTTCTTTCTTTCTTTCTTTCTCTCTCTCTCTCTCTCTCTGTTTATGTGTATGTGTTTATCTATTTGTGTGCTTGTGTGTGTACGTATGTGTGTGTGGGGGGGGAGGGGTGCATATAGAGAGCGGACATATTATTAAATGGGTTCTCTAAATCCAATGATCAGGGTGCTGGTAAGCCCCCCGTGGCAGTATGCGAGCCCGAGGACCCGAAGGGTCCGAGGGTGAGCTTCGGCCCGAGCACCGGAGGTGAGTTTGGTACAGTCCGAGAGTCGTAGGACA
This sequence comes from Penaeus japonicus, assembly GCF_977035675.1. NCBI lineage: Eukaryota > Metazoa > Arthropoda > Malacostraca > Decapoda > Penaeidae > Penaeus > Penaeus japonicus. Next base: position 195,115 of record NW_028234414.1, on the reverse strand, counting down.
AGTTCCGGTAACTCCGCTTGCCAGCCCCCTACTATATGTTTCTGTGGATTCGCCGAATTTCAGGTAAAAATTTACCCAACTTCCCGACGTCCGAATTACTTAAAATTTAGTATTCCGTGCATTTAGTACACAAAGACGCGACTGTCAGATCGATTTGATTAAAAACGGCCGAGTTATTACAACCTGAAATCGCCGAAAATGAGGGTGTTCTTGTTAAAAATGGGTACGATTATATACATACAGGTAGAGGATATTTTTAGGCAAAAAGTGGGTCCTCTTTGTGATAATATATCTCGAGAAGTATAAAAGATACGCGATTTAGCAACACAGCATTGGAAAGAAGAAAGTTCAAACTTTCAAAAACTGTCCTGAAAAAACATCTGATGACGCAGTGATGACGTCATAATGACGTCACAAAATCACGAATTTCAAAATCAAACTATCCAAAAATAGACGTTTTTCAACTCAATTTTTTTATATGAAACTTTCGAGATAGGAAAAAATGATCATGCTAGCGTAGAAATGAAATTTAATGTACTTTCTGAAAATGCCGTCAAAACGTTCTGGGCTTCCATGCATTGTTGAGATATTCGCGACTTTTTAAACCATTTTGACGCGAAAAAATCGCGAAAAAACATTAAAACGGTAAACCTTAATGTGAGAGAACGGGGATGTCCCAGGCCTTCATCTTTCGATATGATGTCGGTTGTAGTCTCGAATTTGCTAATAACTGGTTTTGAGGTAGTATCCTTATTTTGATGACGTATTTGTGACGTCATTAGTAACACGTGGTAAGCCGATTTTTGCACACACACCACTTGTATTTATCGTTTAATGTCTGAAAAAAAACAGTTTCAACTCAAAATTAATTCTTAGTGCTTTTCATATCGCTGCGTTGGCTATTGGATGAAATATTTCATCAATTTCATTAATTGAATAATTGGCCAATTAAACCAATTAACGCTCGTATCTCGGCTCACACATAAGATAGCGTCGTAAATCCAACGATATCTGTCTTGTTGACATTGATTGAGTGTAGTAGGTGCCACATGAGACCATTCATTATTATTCCCTCAATTAGATAATTGGTCAATTAAACCTATTAGATCTCTGAACACTGAAAAAGACTGATATTTTTTCCAAAACCAAAGGAGATTTGGTTGTGTTGGTCCGTGGCAGTAAAGCGTTCTTTTCTCTGCCTCAAAACCTATGATATGAAAAGAACGCGGCAGTCTACATACTGCTGCCACCCCACTATGGAGTATGGAATATAGATGTCGGAATCATTCATCCCACAAATTTTTTTGGCCACAAATAAATATAATTATGTTTCGTTCAACTTTAATTGGAATACTGAAGGTATTGTCATGCTGTTTATATTGCCTTTCTGCTTTAAGCTCGATGTTGATTGACTTTCAGTTTCAGTGTACCTAAAGTGGGGTGGCGGCAGTATGTAGACTGCCGCGTTCTTTTCATATCATAGGTTTTGAGGCAGAGAAAAGAACGCTTCACTGCCACGGACCAACACAACCAAATCTCCTTTGGTTTTGGAAAAAATATTCTATCTGTTGTTCATCATCCGCATAATAGACATTGCCGCTACCTTGGATAATTTGAAGCGGTCCGACGCCACGGTGTTCATGTTCTTCATTCGATTTCGATTTGAGCAACCCTTCATCATGAATCACTTTGGTTCGTTTCCAGTCCGGTAGGTGTCCCACTTCATCTATGTGTTCCACCATGGTGTGTGTGTGTGTGTGTGTGTGTGTGTGTGTGTGTGTGTGTGTGTGTGTGTGTGTTTATATACATATATATATATATATATATATATATATATATATACTGTCTATATATATATATATATATTATTATATATGTATATATATATATGATATTATATATTGTATATATATATATATATATATAATAACTGTATATATATTATATATATATATATTGTATATATATATATATATATATATACCTATATATGTGTGTGTCCGTGTGTGTGTGTGTGTGTCTGTGTGTGTGTGTGTAAATAAATAAATATGTATGTATATATATACATATATATACATATATATGTATGTATGTATATATATACATATATATGTATGTATATATACATATATATACATATATATATATATATATATATATATATATATATATATATGTGTGTGTGTGTGTGTGTGTGTGTGTGTGTGTGTGTGTGTGTATACATACATAAGTATATATACATATACATACATATACATATATATAAATATATATATATATATATATATATATATATATATACATATATATACATCTGTATGGGCCAAATTTGTTGTCCCCAACGAAATTGTCTGTGCCACCACGTATTTGGTGTAATAGTGTGGTTGGTCTCTAAAGGCACGTGGGTTTGGCTGAATTCTTCCTATGGTAAGTGGGTTATGATATGGCACACATTCCCTTGTGCCTTATCCCTTGCCGAATTACTTTATCTCCTATATTTCCTCCCTTTATTCGTTAAAACTGGGTGATATCATTGATATTATTGACCTGGTCGTCATCACCCATGACACACATAACATAAACAAACAAAAATTATTCCCTTTGGCTGAAACTCATATCTCCCTCTCTTATACTCTTAATAACGTGCTCTCTTCTCATTTTACTGTCTTATTTCCGATCGGATATTGACCTAATTACCATCATCGGGTTGTCTGCTATGGCAAAGCTGCGACCTTAATCACATCCACTTCACGCAAAAATGAAACCGTTGGAGGCGAGACACTGGCAGGCAAATGGCGTCCTAGCGGGTGAAGGGTCTCGGGCCCAATTACACGAGATCGAGAGACATCCTCTGGTGAAGGAACGGAATTCTGAATTCCTCACTTGTCATGATACTCTAACCCTTTATGCACATTTCGAAAGCTATTTCATTTAGATAGTTGTTTGATATATCCTTAAAATTGAGACAAAAAAAGGGCTCACCAAAACAGAAACACCTGAGGGTGGAGAGATCGAGAGATATCCTCAGATAAAGGAACTCCTGAATTCCTCACTTGTCATGATACTCTAACCCTTTATGCACATTTCGAAAGCTATTTCATTACTATAGCTGTTTGATATAGCCTTAAAATTGGGACAAAAAAAGGACTCACCAAAACAGAAACACCTGAGTGTGGAGAGATCGGCTGATGATGGAGCGGAGAGACAAGGGAAGCAAAAGTGGTATTTGTTTTCCCTTCCTTGTTTGTTCGATCTGTGTAATTAAATTAACAGGAATTAATTTCGATTAATATCATCATTCACTTGAGGAGTTATTTACACTACATTTTGGTATATCTAATTTTAAATCACTATTAATTATATCGTATATGCAGCTCAGGTAGGTATTTCCTGACGATTTTAAGTGACTGTGAGTGTGTTACATTTATACATTTTAGATAAATGTACATATATGAGCATATATATATATATATATATATACACACATATATATATATATATATATATATATATATATATATATATATATATATATATATATATATATACATAGAGAGAGAGAGAGAGATAGGTAGATATATGGTTATATATGTTTATACATATATATATATATATATATATATATATATATATATATATATATATATATATATATATATACATATTATATATATATATATATATATATGTATATATATACATATGTACATATAGTGTATATATTATGCAAGTGCACAAGTTTAAGTTTAATCCTTTAACTATTTATAAATACGCGGTTCTTTGAAAATTTATAGAAAGTAATTATGTCCACGTATTGGAAGCCACGTGCAATACGTAATGTTATAAAACATTTGAATAATATTAAATCAAGGTCTTATATATTGAAGACAAAACAGGACAGAGACAGATTGATAGCCACCCACATTTTTATTTGTATGTGATGGTGAGAGCAAGAGAGAGAGGGGGGGGGGGAGAGTTATAGAGAAATAAATGTATATGTGTTCTGGATACATAAACACACACACACACACACACAAACACACACGCATTTACACAAGGAGAAACGGAGAGGGAGAGAAAGAATAAGGAAGAGGAGGAGAAAGGAGAAGATGAAGAAGCAGGAAGAAAGAAAAAACAAGGAAAGTTGTTCGTTGAATTACCATACGGTCGAAACTTACGTAATTTCTACCACAAATTTGATCCTAACGCCCATCCCAGCTTTTACCTTAACCTGTCTATGTGTTTTGTTTTGTTTTTCTTTCTTTCTTTCTTCTTCTTCTTCTTCTTCTCGCAAACACAAACACCAGATTCCTCCCAACCATAGTAACTACCTCCAAAGCTTAAAAAAATATATTATATATAAAAAAAACAGTCATGCTAATGTTAATGAATATAAACTAGTTAAACATTTATCATACTGTTCCCGGCAGGCAGGAAAAGTTAGGCAACAGTATCTCCCTCTAGATTCAGACCCCGCTAAGTTTCAGCCTATTCACAGGTTGCATATTCAAATTGCACAAACTTATTTGTGTCAACTGGGATTGCTTGTTCTCCAAAACCGCCGCTACTTCGAAATTCATTATCTTTCTGAAGAGGCTGAGTGATCTATCTCTATACCTATGTTATTAATCATCATCATCATCACCATCATCGCTATTATCATCACTATTATCATCATATGATCATCACATCATCACCATCATCAGAATTATTATCATCGTCATGATCTTCATCATAATCATCACTATCATCATTACCATCATTATTATCATTATAATCATTAGTGAAAGTAGTATTAAAGTCACCGGCATTGCGTCAGGCAAATTAAGCCACGCCCCATAGTGTCCGCAACCAATCACGACCAAGTTTCTCGCTGGGTACGCGACGGGAGAGTGAATGTAAAGGATTTGATTGGCTAGAAGGGGAGAAGTGATTAAAAGGGAGCATGGCTAATTTCATCTGACTTTATGCCGGTGTTTGTATTATTAATTTAGTATAACCATTATTAACATAACCATTATTATCGTCACTAAGATCAATCATCACTACTACAGCTTCCACTCAAACATCATTACGATAACTACTACCGTAATGATGATAATTTCGATTCCAGTTTTTAATCATGTCAAACCCAAAAGAAACAAGACAAGATAAAAGAAGACCAGACAAACCATAAAAAAAATATCATTCTCCTTTATATTTTTTTTCCTCCTCTGTCACAACAAACTTTTTTTTTTTTTCTCTCTCCAATTTTTGTGATCAGTTCTTTCTTTTCAAGTGATTCCACTCCGTCCTTGTGTCTGACCGTCGACCCTGTGTCTCCGTGACCTTTGCCTTTATTCTTTTCAGAAATGAGAGTGATTTTCAAGATGGAGAGTTTTGTTAGGAGGAAGAAATGGAGAGATTCTGTGTTTTTTTTGTTTTTTTCTTTTCAAGGATTGTCTAATACTATACTTTTTTCATTTGTGTTTGTTTAATTAATATTTATATTTTTTTTTTCACGGGTATATGATTGTGAAACATTTTTTCAAATACAGCCCACATGATGTGTATCAAATATGTATCAGATCTTATGTAATATTGATAATCATGAGAGTAAAACATAAAATGATTCAGATATACATGAAAAAAGCATGAAGACATGAAATGAGAAATTATTAAGAATAGAGACTTCTTGACATTATCAGCACGTCACTTCACATCTTCCTTGGCTTAAACATCTCGAAATACAATATAGCACAAAACAGAATCATAACTAGAAGAACAAACATCTCCACACGCGTACATATTCGAGAAAAGAAAATACCACCATAATCATAAATTGCCATATTATTTCTTCAAGATTTCATATATCCTTGGCTCAAATATCTTGAAATGCAATATAGCACAGTAAAAAAAAAATTATAAATAAATAAAATAAAATAAAAAAAACAAAAAAAATAAAAAAAAAACACTAAAAACACAAATCATTCTAAACACGTACATATACCACAAGAATACCCTATTATTGCTATATATTGCAACAATGCAAAGACCTTCACTAGACTGCACCACTTACCTCTCATGGCCTCTTGATTGCACTAGAATATCGACTCTCCTTATCCTTATAAATCTCAGGAAAGGGGGAGGGGAGGGGGCAGAGGAAGGGGGAGGGGTAGAGTGGGTGAGGGAGGGGATGGGGGTATGACACTTTTGTTCTAAAAATAGACTGTGGCTACTTTTTGACCTTCTGAGAGGCGCCAGAGTTCAATGGTCTTGATTACATTTTCTTGATTACATTTACTCTGTTTTTTTTTTTTTTGTTTTTTTATCATCATTGTTATTACTATTATTATCATCGTCTTTATCATAAACATTGATAACATAATTTACATAGTATTATTGCCATTTTCAACATCATCTATTGATTATTATCTTTATATGTCGTAGTAGTAATAGTAGTAGTACTAGATATAATAGTAGTGGTAGTAGTTGTATGATCATCATCCGTGTTATCAT
>NW_028234414.1:173617-178617 GCF_977035675.1 Penaeus japonicus | reverse complement strand
TTTTCTTTTTTTTATTATTTTGTAAAACAGAAGATTCTCTTTTTTTCTTCTTTTTCTTCTTCTAACTGTTGTTATTGTCATTGTTTTGTTTTTAATCTTAATTGATGCGAAGGAAGGGAGAGATAAAGAAGAAAAAGCAACGTATTCTCTTTTTTTTTTTATCTTTTTCCTCTTCTTTTTTATCTCCCTCCGCCTTCTCACCTTCTTCTTCCTCTTCCTCCTCTTCATTCTTCTTCTTCTTCTTCTTCTTCTTCCTCCTCCTCCTCCTCTGTCTTCTTCTTCTTCCTCCTCCTCCTCCGTCTTCTTCTTCCTCCTCCTCCTCCTTCTTCTTCTTCCTCTCCTCCTCCACCTCTTCCTCTTCTTCCTCCTCCTCCTCCTTCTTCTTCTTCCTCTCCTCCTCCACCTCTTCCTCTTCTTCCTCCTCCTCCACCTCTTCATCTTCCTCTCCTCCTCCACCTCTTCCTCTTCTTCCTCCTCCTCCACCTCTTCTTCTTCCTCTCCTCCCCCACCTCTTCCTTTTCTTCCTCTCCTCCTCAACCTTCCTCTTTTCTTCTTCTTCTTCTTCTTCTTCTTCATCTCACAGTGTAGAAGAAAAGATTTTCAGAACAGCCCTCAAGGATTAAGATGAATTATGAATCAGGCAAGAGCACAGGAGGCAGATATCTTTCTCTCCCTCTCTCTCTCTCTCTTTCTCTCTCTCTCTCTCTCTCTCTCTCTCTCTCTCTCTCTCTCTCTCTCTCTCTCTCTCTCTCTCTCTCTCTCTCTCTCTCTCTCTCTCTCTCTCTCTCCCCCCCCCCGACATGGCACAATTCTTTGGCTTCTTCTTTTTGCTTATTCTTGTTTTTTATTCTTCTTTTTCTTCATCTCATTGCCACTAGTATCCTTTTTGTTATTATCATTATCATCATTATTTGTTTATCTATACTGTTATCACCATTATTGGCTTTATCTTCGTCTTCTTTCTTATTATTATTATTATCATCCTCTTTTTCTTCATCTTCTTACTCTTTACTTTCTTTTTTTTTACTCATCTTATTATTATTATCATCATTATCATCCTTATTGTTGTTATCATTATCATTATCTTTTATCATCATTACTATCTTCGTCTTCGTGTTCTTTCTTCTTCTTCTTCGTCTTCTTCTTTCTCTTCCACTTCTTCTTTATTTTCTTCCTCCTCCTCCTCCTCCTCCTCCTCCTCCTCTTGTTATCTGTACACATGAAAAGACTCACAGCCGTGAATGACGTAAGAGAGAAGCCTATTACCTAATTCCTTTCATTCCTTTCTTGAGGCGAAGCGAAAGAGGAAGAGAAGGAGGAGAGAAGGAAAAAAAAAATCATGAATCACAGTTTCACCTCCCAACCCTTTCTATCTTTTATTTTTTTTTTCCTATCTACTCTGTTTGCTTATGTAAACATAACTTTAATCCACACTATCTCTATTACCCTTTCTTTTTTTCTCTCTCTCTCTTAATGTTTATTGACTTGTTCGACTGCCCTTTCCTCGGCTAACTCCATCCGTCGAAACATTCTGGGAATATAAGGTCATAGCGTAGTTACGTCACCGCCTAAGACGTAAGACGGATTTTATCATATAAGTTCTGTTGTCGAAACGAAAAATACGATAGGAAAAAGAATGAGCATCACGCCCTGAATGTCATGAAAAGACCGCCACACGTAATCTAAAAAAAAAAAAAAAAAAAAAAAAAAAAAAAAAAAAAAAAAAAATCTTAGATACTTAAGGTGTTTGCTAGAGCGTGTGTCTTCATTTTCCGCGAACATAACACAGCCCAGAGAAAAATATCGTCTATAGAAATGAACTCCCACGCCCAAACCAATGTTAAGATCTACCCAAGTCGCCACGTACAAGATTTTTGCAACGTGTGATGTAAGGTGATGGTTATAATGAAAAGGAATAATGTTTTTGAATTTGATAATGATTGTAATAATGTTGATATTAATGATTATGGTGATCATAGGGAGTATGAAGAGAGTTATAATGATGATGATGATGGTGATGATACCAAGACTAAGGATTAGGAACATCATCATTATCATTTTCATCTTCATTATCATCATTATCATCATCATAATCATTATCATCATCATCACTACCATCGCCATCATCCATCATCATCCCCATCATCCCCATCACCATCATCACCACCATAACCATCACAACACACACCATATCTACAAACAAAAATACCCCTAACACCCAAGCCAGGTCAGGAGGTACAGCCATATTTCCCAACGTGTGACATAAGACGAGCTTTCCATCTGCCCGGATTTCGGTGCCAAAGCCTCTTACTGGAAGCTGGCTCACGTAACACCGGCTTGGAAATCATAACACTCGAGAAAGAGCGAGATATGCGCACGCACGCCTTTAGAACCCTATTCATTCTTGCTCGTTGTGTGTCAGGAGTGTTTGTGTTACAGGTCGTAGGATTGTAGGTCTCTGTCTGTTTGTCTTGTCTTCCCGTTTCGTTTTCCCGTTTCGACTCCATGAATCTCCATTTTTTTTTTTTTTTTTTTTTTTTTTTTGTTTTTTTTTTTTTTTTTTTTTTTTTTTTTTTTTTAGTTTTTTTTTTTGCCATCACGATTGGGACGGATGGCTGTTTATGGTCGTCACTTATAAACAAATAAAACAAACAGATGTGGAATAGATATGAGACGTGAGGTGAAGTATGACGTGAAAGTCTAGATTTAGAAGTGAAAAAGAGATGTTTGACCTTTTCATCACCTGTGGTATTTTATTTATATTCATACTCAGTGTATACGACTCGATACGCGATCCGATAGCAACTGTAATGATAATGGTAACAACAAAAATGGCAACAAAACCTGTATTATTGATACTAGTAATGATCACGATAATGATAATGATGATAGTAATGATACTAATGTTATTGATTTAAAGGATAACACGATTAAGAATAAGATTAATAAAAATGGCAAACGATAATGATGATAGTAAAAGTAATGATGATAATAATAGTGATAGTGATAACAATTATGGTAATAGTAATAATATTATTATCATTATAGTAATCATTATTCTCATTATTATTGTCATCATCATTATTGTTGTTGTTGTTATCATTCTCATTATTTTTGTTATTATTACTATCATCATTATTAACATAATTCTCATTATCATTGCTATCATCATCATTGTTCTTCTTGTTGATATCATTATCATTATTGTTTATTGTTGTTATTATTACTAATATTATTGTTACTATCAGCATCCTTATCCTCATCATTATCACCGTCATCATTATTATATCTCAAACCATTATTACTATCTTTACGATCATAATCATCATCCATCATCATCATCATTGTCATCACTATTGCAACCATTACAACCATTACTAAAAATTCACAACCATCCTCAGTATAATCATCAATATCATGGTACATCACTATTATCATCACTATCACAGGATCATAGCAAAGACTTTGGATAAGTGTAGATAAGAAATTCATCAAATATTCGCATGCTTAACTACACGGCTAACAGCTCTAACTATACAGATGGAATTATGTCGAAAGTTTACAATAGTTTGCCCGTCATTTACACGTGGGGGGGGATACGTTTTGAGTCGGTTATCTAGTAGTGAAAACGGTTCGCAGTGGGATGATTTTGCTTGTATTTCTCTCTCTCTCTCTCTCTCTCTCTCTCTCTCTCTCTCTCTCTCTCTCTCTCTCTCTCTCTCTCTCTCTCTCTCTCTCAAAATCTCTCTCTCTCTCTCTCTCTCTCTCTCTCTCTCTCTCTCTCTCTCTCTCTCTAGTTCTCAGAATCTCTCTCTCTGTCTCTCTCTCTCTCTCTCTCTCTCTGTCTCTCTCTCTCTCTCTCTTTCTCTCTCTCTCTCATTCTCTCTCTCTCTCTCTCTTTCCCTCTAGTTCTCACAATCTCTCTCTCTCTCTCTCTCTCTCTCTCTCTCTCTCTCTCTCTCTCTCTCTCTCTCTCTCTCTCTCTCTCTCTCTCTCTCTCTCTCTCTTTCTCTCTCTTTCTCTCTCTCTTTCTCTCTCTCTTTCTCTCTAGTTCTCACAATCTCTCTCTCTCTCTCTCTCTCTCTCTCTCTCTCTCTCTCTCTCTCTCTCTCTCTCTCTCTCTCTCTCTCTCTCTCTCTCTCTCTCTCTCTCTCTCTCTTGCTCTCTCCTTCTCCCTCTCCCTCTCTCTCACTTTCTTGCAAATAAGGAAATATATCCTGGAGCAGGCAATTATGTTCACGGATTTCCTACTGTTTTTTTGTTTGTTTTTTTCATGAAGCAGTTTGTCTATGAACTCGATGAATGGGTAATTGTATTATTGTTGTTGTTATCTTTTTCTTTTTCTTTAATTGGACGCAGAGAACACAGAACTACTTCCTTGAACCTAATTCTCTCTCTCTCTCTCTCTCTCTCTCTCTCTCTCTCTCGTCCTCTCTCTATCTCTCGCTTCCTCTCTCCTCTCTCTTCCTCTCCTACTCTCGCTATCTCGCCTCTCTCTCTTCTCTCTTCCTCTCTCTCTCTCTCTCTCTCTCCCTTTCTCTCTCTCCTCTCTCTCTCTCTTCTCTCTCTCTCTCGCCTTTCTTCCCTCCCACCGGGTAGGGGGGGGTTTCTAATCTCTTTCTCCCTCTTTCTCTCTCTCTGTCACTCTCACTCTCTTTCTTCTCTCTCTCTCTTTCTCCCTCTTTCTCCCTCCCTCTGTCACTCTCACTCTCTTTCTCTCTCTGTTCTTCTCTCTGTCTGTCCCTTCTCTCTGTGATGGTTCCTTCTGTCTGTCCTAGCTTATGTACATCTCTTGGTCGACTTTCTATGCCTCAGGGCTTTCTAAGGGAAACACAACTGCTAGAGCAATTGCAGGAAGCAGACATAGGGAGCAGGAAGTTTTTGGTCTAAGGGTGACTAAAAGTATATAACTATGAATTATATAGTAAAGCATAATCAGTGCCATAGTTTACATGACATGTAATATCAGTGTCTTACACACTCTCTCTCTCTTTCTCTCT
>NW_028234414.1:134487-173517 GCF_977035675.1 Penaeus japonicus | reverse complement strand
AAATAAAGATTCAGTATTAACCCACCAGGTGCCTGAAGGGCCTCGGGCCCGAAACGTCGCCCCTTTTTTTAAATGTTTTTGTATAATTTTTGGGGTTTTGTGTTTAAAACCCCGAAAAACAAAATTTTAGCCAAACCCAAAAAACTTTTAAAAAAAAATTATAAACATCATATTCCCAAATTTTTTTGGTGGGAAAAAAGCAAAATGGAATTTCAGAAGGGCTTCTACCCCCAAAGGGAAAAACCAAGGGGACAGGGTTTGAGCTAATTTTTCCTCCCAAAAAGAGGATTTCTTTTGCACCATTGTTTTTTTTCCCTTTTAGGGCTTTTCCTTTTCCTTTGTTTTATCAAAGTTTTTTTAAAATATTGATTTTTTTTCATAAAATTTTTCTAGACCTTTGCACTTTAAAATATTTTTTTGTTTTTTAATTTTTGGGGGGGTTTTGGGTTTTTAAAAATAAGAAATATTTTAAAAATTTTTTTATTTCCCCTTAAATATAATTTTTTTAAAATTTTTGGGGGATTTACATATAATATTCCAAAATTTTATAAAAGATATTTTTAAAAAATGCACAAATACAATGCAAGCAAATAGATAAACTAAACAAAAGATTTTGGAAATTTTTCACCCCCCACCCCCTAGAAATTTAAATTTAAGGGGCTTAAAACAGGGTTTTTCATTTTCTTTGATATAAAAAAAAAATTCGGGAAATTTTATAAGTTATATAAAAAACAAAGTACTCTAAAAAATTTTTTTATTAAAAACCCCCCCCCCCCCCTTTTTTTTCCCCCCTCCCTTAAAACCCCATATTTCCCTAAAGGGCATCCTGGTTTCCCCAAAACCCAAAAAAACCTTGCCACCTTTTTGTCCCCCCCCCCCCTGCAGGTTTTTTCGAAGGGCCTACCCTATTTTTTGCCGAAAAAACCCAAGGTTTTTTTTCCCCCTTTAAATTAACAAATAAAAAGGAAACTAGGGAAAAGGAAAAGGTGAAGATAACAAAAAACGGGTGTAAAATTTGGCCCCGGGGCCCCCCAATGAGGAAGGGAAAATTCAGAAGGGGGCCCCCCCTTCTGACAAAAGTGTGGGAGATATGCAAAACAAGCATGGGACCTATAAATTTTTAGAAAAAAAGGGTTAAAAATCTACTATTTAAAAACCCCCTTTTAACCACTGGGGTCCCCCCCCGTCCCTGGGAAAAGGGCCCCCAAAATAAACATCCCCTTTTTCCCCCTTACTCAGAAACAATTTAAAAAAATCGTTTTCCCCCCAAGACCCCCCTTCCCCCAAAAACTTAAAAACCAAGTTGGGGTTTAAATTGGGAAAGGGGGGGTCAAAAAACAATTTCCCTTAAACTTTCCTACCAAAACCAAAAAAATTTTCGGGATGGGGTTTTTGGGGTTTCTGGAAAAATTGAATAGGGGGTTTTTCAAAAATTTTTTTTAAATATTTCAAAAATCCTTGGCAAAAGTTGCACCACCTTGGGGGTTTAAATTTTGGGGGAAATTTTTTTGGGGAAAAGCCCCTTTTAAAAATTGGGAAGCTTAGAGCACTTATCTGGGAAAACCTTAAAAGCAAAGGGGGTTTTTTAATTTAAAAAAAGGCTTAAGACAAAAACCCCGGGGCATATTGGGTTTTTCCCTGGGCCCTAAATGGGGTTTGAAGTAAAGAAAAATTTACTCTAGGCCCCCCCCCGAAAAATAAATTCCCAAAATTTCAAACCAACCCCCTCTTGAATTTTTTGAAAAAAAAGTCCCAAAATGGTACTAAAAAAAAAGAAAAACCAAAAGAAAAAGGAAAGCATTGGGTTAAAAATTCAAAGAAAAAAAACCAAGGGAAAAACCAAAAAATTTTTTGGGGAAAAACTTCACCCAAGATTCCCCCCCCCACATGGAAAAACCCGAAGAAACCAATACCAGTAAATTTTTGAAAAAAAAACCCCCCCACTCCCCCCCAGGAAACCCCCCAAAAAAATACAAGGAAAAGGGGATCAAAAAAGGCCCCAACCAAAAAAAAGAAAACCCCCAAAAGGGGAAAAAAAGAAAACCCCTTTGGGTCAATTTCCCAACCGGTCAACAACCCAACCCGGAGGGGGCCTGAAGAATTCTTTCCCCAACCAGAAGGTCAAGGGGAAAAATCGACTTGGGGGCACTTTCCCCCTTTGATAGAAAAGTTGAAAAAAAAAGAAGAAATTTTTTAAAGAAAAAAGGGAAATTCTAGTTTTTTCTAGGGCCCGTTAAATGGAAAACATATCCAAAAAAAACCGAAGGGTGGTGTCATCAAAAAAATTGGGAAAAAAACCAAAAATGGGGAAAAGACAGCCATACCTAGGAAAAGGGAAAAGGGAATAGGATCAGAAAAGTAAGCGAAAAAACAGAATAATACACCCAAAAACCCTAAGATAAAACACGGGGAATGAACCAAAGGGAAAACAGAGACCGGGGAAGCCCCCTCAAAAACCAATCCCTTTGGCGTTTTCGGGCATCCCAAAGAAAAAAAAAAAAAAAAAAAAAGAAAACAAAAAAAAAAAAAACCCCCAAAAACAAACAAAACAGAAAAATACCCCCCCACGGAAAAAAACAAAAACGAGAAATAAACCAACCCAAAAAAAAACGGAAGGAGACAACACAAGGAGAACAAAGAACCGGGGGAACCCCCGATACCATCCACAAGTTTACCACGGGCAGTCCCCAAGGGCCCAACCCCTCAATCCCCCCCCCAAAAACCCCTCCGAGAGGGCCCCCCCCCCCCTTTCGGGACCCCCCCAAAGAACCCTGATACCCAGCAACAGAGGTCCACACCCGGCAACAGAGGTCTCAGAACGCCTGCAACAGCGGGACCACCCCCACAAGAGAAAAACAATACCCCCAAAAAGGGGGTCCTGGCTGGGCAACCGCAAAGAGGAAACTCCCGGGGAAACAAAAAGGGAAAAAAACTAAAGGGAAACAAACGGGGGGCAGGGAATTTGGTGAAAGTGGGGTTCCCCTCAACAGATTCTTTTCCTGTTCTGCAAAAAGGCATTTTTTGTTCCGGGTCCCCCACGAAGAAAAAGTTTTGGGAAGATTCCAAACCCAGGAAGCCCTAAAAGGACTATAAAAAAAAGATCACAGCCCCCACACCAGGAAGCACAACGGGGAATCGAAAAAAAGGAAAAAACCCCAAACAATACCCTCCAAAAAATAAAACCCCCCCCCCAAAGGGAAAAAGCGGGTTGGAAAATAAATCAAGGTAACTGTTTTATGTAAAAAGCAGGGAGAAGAAAAAAGAACAGAAAACTAACGATATGGAAAAAAGCCTGAAAGTTTTTTAAAAACCCCCAAAATTTTGTGAAAAAGGGGGTAAGGGTACTTTGGGGTTTTAAAAAACAAATCAATGGGAACAAACATTTAGAAACAAAGAACCACTTTAAAAACCCAAAGGGGGCCTGGCGGAGTAGAAGGAAGAGAAAATAAAAAACAATTTTTACTCTAACGCCAGTAAAGAAGGAAGGAAAGAAAGGGTTTTCCCGTCAAAAGCCCCCTTAAAAAAGCCCAGCATCCCACATTGTAATTTTCTCCCCAAAACGACAAGGTTTTACCCAAGCACAGGTTCATGGCCGGAACCATGCTGATTGGGGCATTTTCCCCAACCAGACCTTGGACGCCTCCCACAACCTATCTAACCCCCCTTTTAATTTTTTCCAAAGTTTCAGAAAATTCTTTTCCCCCAAAAAATGGGGAGTTCAGAGATCCCAAAGACTATCCGTTTTTTTGAATTGTCCAAAACCCTTTTATTCCACAGGAAAGCAAGGGGGTTGGGGAATTTTTAAGAAAAAAAATTTGAAATTAAGGAAAAACTGTTTCAAATTCAACAGGAACCCCCCCACCTCCCTCAAAAAGCTTTTACCCAGTTTGAGGGGACCCTGTTTTAATTTTTAAAAACGTTCTACAACCGGAAAAGGAACCCATTGGGGCCTCGGATCGGGCAGTGCAAATTTTTTGTTCATGCCAGTTTTAAAATAAAAAAAAAATCTAAAAAACACCAGATTTTTAAGATATTAAAACATTTTCGGGGATTTTTTTACCAAAGAGAAACCGGGTTTCATGAAGGGTTGAAAGAACTCCTACCTAATTTACATTGGAATAAGCCCAGAAAAAATACCCTTCCTAACCCCTATATATTGGGTAAAAATGGACCCACAACACGGTTTTTTCTACAACCTTTAAATACCCCCCCCATTTTACATTTTAATTTTAAACCATCACCTAACCTAAAAAAACCTTCCTTTCCACAGGCCGCGAAAAAAGGGGAAACGAAAGTCAAGTAAGTGATCTTTGCAAATGGGGGGTTTCTTTAAACCCTTTGCAAAAAATCTTGAACCACCTTAAAAAAGGGAAAACCCAGCCCCCCGGGAAACCAGCTACAAATAAAGGAAAGAAAATAATAATGGCAAAAAAAATTTTTTCCCTTTATTTATTCCCCCTTTTGGCGGGCCCATTAAGACTTTCCTAAATAAATAGGGAATTGGATAAAGAAAAATTCCCCGAGCCCACACCAGGGGAAACAGCCTTCAGGACCCCACCGCCGATGATAGCCGGGAAAAAAGGGAAAGCCCGTTTTGCAGAAACTGACAAGCAAAAGTTCCCCCCCCCCCCTAAACCAAAGCAGCCACAGAAGGGAGATAACACAGAGTGCAGAACAAAAAAGACATAGATCTGAGGACCCCCCCAAGCGCCCCCCAACCCCAAGCGGGAGGCAAAGGGTCGGAGAAAGGGGTCAAAACTCCTATGTTTTTTCTGTACTTGGGCCTTTTGGGAAGTTCCCCCCCTTTTCCCTTTAAAAAACAATAAAACCCCCCCTAGTTTTCAAAGTAGAACATACTAAAAAATTTTTAAATTAATTTGGCAAAAACTAAAAATAAAAAAAATAAAAATTTTTAAAAATTGGGCCCCATAAAAAAATTTAAGTCTTTTAAAATATAAAAAAAAGGGGTTTTTTCCGGGTATAATACATATAAAAAAGAAATCCCAATATAAAAAGAATAAACTTTTTAAAATTTTTATTTATATACTTTAACAAAAAAAAAATAGATTTTAAAACCTAAGTACATTAAACCCCCCTTTTTTTTTTCTTTTTTAAAAAATGGGCAGGGGGGGCCCTCATGTTTTTTTGAAAAATTTTTCCAAAAATATAAAAAAAATAAAAAATACCAGAAATTTAAAAACAAAATAAAAACAATAAACATAGTTTTCCTAAAAGATAAAATATACAAAATTTAAAGGAGAACATATATCTCCCTCCCCTAAATATTAATAAAAAAATTAGCAAAAAACAATATATGAAGAGAAAATCCCACAAATGTAATATTCTTTTTAAGAAAAAGTAGGGTTCAATGAAATAATTAAAAAACAATTGATATGAAAAATGAAAAAAACAATGTTTAAAGTTATCAGTAGTGTTTTAATACCATCTATTCCCTCCCCTCTCCCACATGGAGAAAAACATAAAGGATTGATGCTGAACCGCCTCCCCCCCCTTCCCCCAGTTGCCCTACTTAGGACTAACTAAGTGCAGGAGAGATACAGGTACAAGAGGTAGGAGTTCTATTGAGGAGGATATCAGCATAGTTTAATTAGAAATAAAACGTGAATTATAAATAAACAAAAGTGATATAAAAGAAAACAAATAAATAAATAATAAAGTACATTTTTCCTCTCTATGCAGAAGTATATGAAAGAAAAACATGCATGCTTAGTCAAATTTGTTTTCAATGAAAATTATAGAATTTAGAGATAAAATAGAAACAAAACCCTAATAAAATATTCATATACATATAAATAAAAAATATAAATAATAGACCCCCCCCCCCCTTTTTTCCTAAAAAAAAAACGATTTATAAAAACAATTATAAATCACCTGAAAGGAAAGAAAACACCCACAAAAAATGTTTTTTAGAATTATTAGGATATACAATACAAAAATAATTAAAATAGAAAACAAAGAAAAAATATTTGTTTATATTTACAAGTATGTTTAATACCTTCTTATTCCCTCTCTCACATGAAGAAAGCATAATACAGCGCTTAACCCTCCCCTCTCCTCCCCCCCATTTACCCCTACTAGAATTAACTAAGTCAGTGAGATACAGGTAAAGAACAGAGTCCCAAGGGAGCAATCTCAGCACACCTATATATTAAAATAGAAAACACATTTTTATAAGACAGAAAAATAGAACATTACATATGAGTAGTAGCGAGTCATCCACTATATACCCATACAGAAGCACACCCAGGTTTTTTTCCGTTAACCTTTAACCCTTCCCCGTCCCATTTCCCACCTTGTGTGGTATGTTTTTGTTTTTTCTCTTTTCCGGCTCACAGCACACAGAAACTTTTGTATGGGAACTTTTAAATCGAACCTAACCCCTTTTTTTTCCTGACCAAGTGGTAGCCCTTATCATGTTCCTGTTCTACAGCCTTCCTATCAAATCCTAGAAGTTGGCCGAGGTGTTCCTGTACTACAGGAGATGCCCCCCGAACAAGTCAGAAAGAAAAAAATCTGATAGGATATTTCGCCATTTATAAATATGAAATAAATATATACCCCTTTAGAAAATATTGAAATTATGATCATTTTGTAAAGAATATATGTTAACTGTTTTTCAAAAGTTTTATGTAAGAGAGTATTCCCCAGATCCCCACTTCCCCTCCGCCACCTATGCACTCGCTATGTAACAGTAAAGAGAATTGACAGACTACCTCCACATTCACCATCATTTGTCCCCTTTGTTTAGATATGTAAAAATATTGAAGGTTGTGTGTTAGCTTTCTATAATAAAGATTCATATTTAACCAACCAGTGCCTGTTGAGGCCACGTCCGGCCGCAAGCGCTCGCGCCCGGTTTTTACTGTTATGGATAAGTTATGTGTGTTGTAATACCCTGAAACAAACAATAAAATAATAGACATCCAAGAAGTGACATAGAAAATAACTTTTATTAAACTGATGCATATACAAATGTCTAAGTGAATGTAATGTGAAATTAAGCAAGTGAACTACCTTCGAGAAGAACTTCTAACCCACAAGGAAAAGCACAAGGAGAACAGTTAGAGCTAAGTTACCTCCCAAAAAGAGATACTTAGCACCAGTTGTTTTTTTCCGTTTTAGTTTCTTACTCAGTCCACATAGTTTCATCAAATTTTTTAGATAATTGAGTTTTTCTTCATTTCATACATAATTCGTAACCTTTTCACAATTTATAGTATTTTTTAGTCCTTTTGACAGGGTTTTGAGTGTGAGTGTTTTTCAAACAATATGAAATAGATACATATTTGTTTTATACCACATATATATAATTTTTTTCAAATTTTTGTTATATTACATATATATATCTCTATATATATAAGAATATATTATATATATTGAAACAAGGCAATGATACAAATAGCTTGCAAATAGATATACTAACAGAAAGAGTTTTAGAAAAGAAATCAAGCGCTCCTAGAGTGGATAGTAACTAGAGGGAGGAGTGGAAAATACATTTTCTATGTGACATGATAAAAAAGGAAAATTCTGAATTGTATAACTGTGATAAAAAGACAAATAATACTACTAAGAATTTAAAGAATAGTCTTAGCCACCCCCCCCCCCCTTTTTTTCCCCTCTCCCCTAACATCCATATTAAACCCTAAAGGACACCCTGGTTTCCAACACCCCAACCTAAAACACTTGCCTAGCCTTAGTTCCCCCCCCTCCCCCCTACTGCAGGATCCTTTTCGAAGACTCGTCCTATTTTTATGAGCCGAAAGAAACCCATAGTTATCCCCCTTGAAAACTAAACAAATAAAATGGAATCAAGTCAACATAGCAAAGAATGAAAGATAGACAAGAAACGAGGTGTAACTAGGGGCCCCGCCCCTCAATAGAGGAAGCGGGAGAGCATCAGAAGTGCTCTCCCAAAAGAGCAATATTTTGGGAGATTATCAGAATCAATAGCTAGTGTTACCTATAGGAAATATAGAAAAATAAGGATAATAAAATCTACTATAAACCCCTATGATCTCCTGAGGGTTGGACCTCTCACACCTGACAAGCCAAAATGTAACCCACTAAAGAAGTCGTACCCCTATAGCCCCCTTACTCATGAAAGCATATAATTAATCGTTTTCCCGAAGACCCCATACCTCAGGAAAGACTAGAGAACAAATAGTAGGCTATCAAATAGATGAGGAGATCATAAAACAGATTTTCATATGGCTGTACCTACCTATACAAAGCAGAAAATCTCGGCATAGGGGCTTTGGAATATTTCTGTGATAGATTGAAGGTAAGGGAGTTACATAAAAGATTTACCACAAGAGTAACAATATCCTAGAGCAAGAGGTGATCTACCACCTATTGTGTAATTGAAATGGGGAATTAATTTGGTGAAATTGCAGCTAGAAGAAGGCAAGGCTTAGTAGCAGCATATCTAGGGCAGAGGCCTTAGAGACACGAATTTGATATTCATAGATATGAAAAATGACTTAAGACAAAAATACCCAGGTCATATAGGTGTTATCTGCCATGAGGGCCATATAATAGGCCTTGAAAGGTAAAGAAAAAATTTGACTCTAGTCCCCCCAGTAAAAATATTTCCTCATTTCAAACCATAGAAACCCCTCTTGAAGTACATGAAATAAAAGTCAAAGATGTTACTAACAGAAAAAGAAAAACAAATGATAAAAGTCGCATGGATAGAGAGCACAAACAAAGAAATAGACACCCAAGGAAAACACAAAACAGAAGTAGTAATTATTAGAGCTTCACACGGGAAAGATGTCCAAGCCCATCACACAAGTGAAAACCCTGAAGCATCCAATACATTAAGGTTTGTGAGGAAGGGACACACCACCCACCACCACCCCCCAGTGATTAGCACCATAGAAAATACAAGAGAAGAAGGTGATAACAACAAAGGCCCCCACCAAGAAGAGAAATCACTCTCCAGAGTGAAAAAAAGAAAGTCCCAATTGATCAAGTTTCCCAACCGAGTCAACAACCTAGACCAGGGAGTGTTGCCAGCAGAAGTTCCTTCACAACCAGAAGTCAAGAAAACAGTCCCGACTTGGGAAACACTTCCCTTCGATAGAAAGAAGTTGACATAACAAAGAGGAATTTATTACAGAAGAAGATAAGGAAGAGTCAATGTTTTGTTCAGGACGCCCATTAAATTTCATATCCAAAAAGAAAACCGAAGTGATGGTGTCATCATAAGAAATTCAGGAAAGCAAAGCCTTATAATGCAGAAATTGATGCATGCCATCACCTGATGGAAAGGGTAATATTTGCAATAGGGATGCAAGAAAAGGTGTAGCGAAAACAGACATAATATATTACAGCCAAAACCCTAGAAGATAGGGAGAGACTACAAGGGAATGCCCAGCCCAGAGGACACAGAGACCAGTGAAGCCCCACTAACAGACCCAATCACTTGTCTGGGTTTTCAGACTATGCCACAGAAGAAAGGAAGAAAATAAGAAACCAATAAAGAAACAAACAAAAGAAAACAAGCCCCAGTAGAGCACACAGAAACGAGAGAAAATACCGCCCCCCACAGAACAACAAACCAAGGAAGGACAGAGGGTAAGGTCAGCCCCAACCACAGATGATAATATAACAGAGGCAGGAGTACAACACAATTAGGAACATAGGAGGAACACAGGGTCACAGGTAACATCCCTCGGGACTACCGATCCGACGAAGGATCCACAGGGCAGATACCCAGAGACCACCCCTTCAATCACCCCCCAAACCCTCCGGAGATGCGCCCCCTCCTTCAGGACCCCCGCATGCAGAGAAGGGCCCTGGATACCCGAGGCAACAGAGTCTCTACACAACTGGCAACAGAGGTTCCACAGAACGCCTGGCAACAGGCAGGACCACCCTCCGACAGAGGAGGCAGTACAACACGAGTACATCCACAAGAGTGTAATACACAGTGGTCTGGCAGTAGACCGAGCAAAGAGAAACTACTCGCCGTGGGAAAACAGAAGAAGAGAAGAAGAGCAGAGGCTAGTAGAAGGGCAAGACAGGTGGGCATGGAATAGTGTGGTTGTAAGTGAGGTTCCCCGCAACAGATTCATTTCTCTGTTCTGCATAAAGGCATGTCTTTATGTTCCAGGTCCGCCCAGACGAAGAAAGTTTTGGTAATACCTTCCACACCCAGTTGGAAGACCTTACAAGGGATATAAACAAAAGATTCCCAGCCTCCCGTACAGCCAGGAATTTGCACAACAGGGAGATACAGATAAACAATGAAATACCTCAACAACCTATAACCTCTTCAAAAAAATGAAAACCTCCCCCCAAGAAAATGCCAGTTGTAGAAATATAATCAAGTGAACTGTTTGATGAATATCAAGCCAAGTGAGAAGAAAACGAGACAGAATCTAACAGTATGGACTTTTGTCCTGTTATCCAGAACAGAAAGATATGAAAGAAATGGCAGAAACACATATATTTTGTGAAGAAATCAGATAAGGTTGGACTTGTAGTGGTTTGAATACAACGGCACATAGCAATGTAGACAAACTTTTGAGACAAAGATACCTACATAGAATTATAAACCCAGAGGAGCTCTGTCGAAGTAGAACGTGAAAGAGCGACTATTAACAGATTATTTACTATAGAACAGGCCAGGTAAAGAAGGAAGGAAGAGAAGGAGTGTTTTCAGCAGTCAGAGAGACGGCCCTCCTTGAACACAGACCCGCATCCCAACAGTTGTAAAATTCCTCCCCAAAACGCACAAGGCTTATAGACCCAAGCACAGGTTCATGCCCAG
This sequence comes from Penaeus japonicus, assembly GCF_977035675.1. NCBI lineage: Eukaryota > Metazoa > Arthropoda > Malacostraca > Decapoda > Penaeidae > Penaeus > Penaeus japonicus. Next base: position 162,719 of record NW_028234414.1, on the reverse strand, counting down.
GAGACCATTCTGCGGATGTCAGTTCCCCAAGCCATACCTGTGGATCGCCCCTCCTCACAACCTATCTTACCACCCCTCTAGATTTGCTTCAAGAGATATTTGTTTTAAAACAGGACACTACTTCTTTCCTCCAAAAAATGAAGGTTCAAGGAGATACCCAGAAGGAGTCTAATCCTGTTTTCTTGACAAAGTCTCATATAACCCTTTCTATTCCACAGGAAGAAGCAGCATAATGTTTGCGAACTTTTACGAGAAAAAACTTTGCATATGTTGATGAGAGACTGTGTACAGACTTCAACATGGCAGCCCCCCCGCCATACCTCCTCAAAGAAGGCATTGACCATGTGCTGAAGTGCACCCTTAGTTTTATTAACATCAGTTCTACAGACAGGAAAAGAACAGCCATTGGGCCTCGGTATGCGGTGGCAGTGGCAGACATTTTTTCGTTCATGCCAGTAAATTGAAAAATACTAGAAAAATTCTCCAATAAACAACCAGAGATATTTTATAGATATATATATGACATTTTTCGGTATCTTCTAGTCACAGAAAGGAACTCTCAAGGTATATCATGAAGATTGAATAAGATACATGCTTACCGACAGTTCACATTGTAATACATCCGAAAAAAAACTACCCTCCTAGACACCAATTATACTATAAAGTGATGCACCACAGACTCATTTTTGTCTACAAAGCCTCAAATACCCACCATGTATTTACATTTATTCACCCATCATTCCTAACCTAAAAAAATCTCTTCCTTTCTCCAGGCACAGGCCGAATTAAGAAGGATAGTGACGAAGAGTCCCCAAAGTTTAAGTGATGCATTGGCAGATAGTGTTTTCTTCAAAGCCAGAGGATATGACAACAAATGCTTGAACGCACCTTAGAGAAAAAATTGAAAGCATCCCCCAGGCACCACAACTATCATAGAAGGAAGAGTTAATAAATTCGAGAATAATTATCCGTTTATTAGTATGTCCCCAGCATGCACTAGCGATGGGCGTAGGATATTGGGTGGGGGGCGATCGAGGTGGGGGTGGGGGGGTTGTGGGGGGTAGGGGTGGAAGGTGTGAGGGGAGGGGGGTAGGCAGGGTTGGGGGGGGGGGAGGGGGTAGGGTGTGGGGGGTGAGGTGGGGGGGTGCAGGGGGGAGGTGGGGGAGTGGGGTAAGGAGGGGGAGGCAGGGTGGGGTGGTGGGGTGGGGGAGGGGGGGGTGGGGCAGGGTGAGGGAGGGGGGGGTGGAGGGGGGGGGGGGACCAACAAGGGGGGGGGGAGGAGGTGGGCAGGGGGGGGGGGGGGAGGGGGGAGGGGGCAGGGGGGGGGGGAGGTTGGGGGGGGGGGGGGGAGAGAGGGGGGTGGAGGGGCTGGGAGGGGGGGGGTAGGGAGGGGCTAGGGGGGAGGGGGGGGGAGGGGGGGGGGGGGGGAGGGGAGGTGGGGGGGGCACGGGGGAGGAGGGGAGAGGGGGGGAGGGGGGGGGGGGAGGTGGGAGGGGGCAGGGGGGGGGGGTGGGGGAGGGGGGGGGGGGGAGGGGGGGGGCAGGGGTTGGCGGGGGACAGGGGGGGGGGGGGCCTGTCAGTATAGACTGTGTTCCTAAATGAAATATGGATTGGGATCAGAGATAAATACCATAGACACCCAAGGGAAACAGCCTTCAGGACCCCACCGCCGATGATTAGCCTGAAGAAAGAGAAGTCGATTGTAAGAAATGCCTGATCAGAGCATAGTTCCCTGTCGCCCCTGACCAAGAGCAGGCCAGCAGTATTGAGATAACAATCAAGTGCAGAACATATAAACATAGAATCTGAGACCTCCCCCAAGCGCCCACCACCCCCGCAATCCGAGGCTACGGTCGGATAAAGAGGTCAGAACTACCTATGTTTTTTCTGTACTTATGCTCTTATGGAATTTCCCCCTCTTCCCTTAAAAATCAATGAAACCCCCCCTAGTGTTTTCAAAGTATAACATCCTAAAGATTTTTGAAGTAACTTGCAGAACTCAAATACTAAAATACAAATATTGAAGCTCGGCATAAATAGATTTATGAGTCTGTATCATATATATATAGAAAAAAGAGTTTATTCCAGTATAAATACATATATAAATGATCCACATATAACTAAGAATAAACATTTTCATTATATATAATACATTAACAAAAAGAAAAATAGATATATACCTATGTACAGTTAACCCACTTTTTCTTTCTAAAATAGCATTCGTGCCTGCAATGTTAAATTTCGAATATGTCCAAAAAAATAAAAAAATAAAAAATACCAGCATTTAGAAAACAAAATAAAAACAATAAACATTTAGTTTTCAAAAGATGAAAATTATACAAATTTAAAAGATAACATATATCTTCCCTCCCCTATTATAATTAAAAATTACAAAATACAATTATAAAAGAGAAAAACGCCACAAAAAAGTGTCATTTTAAGAAAAAGTAGGGTTCATATGAAAAATTAAAAAACATTTATATAAATTTGAAAAAAACAATATGGTATAGTTATAAGTATGTGTTTAATACCGTCTTTTTCCTCTCCCACATGGATAGAAAAACACGTAAGAAGAGGCCTGACCCCACCCCCCTCTCCCCACCAGTTCCCCTACTTAGGACAAATCTACTAATTGCAGGAGAGATACAGGTCAAGATGTAGGAGTTCGATGTGATAGGATATCACATAGTTTAGATTAGAAAATAAAACGAGAATTTATAAATATCAATAGATATAAAAGAAAAACAAGATAAATATATAGATAAATACATTATAACTCTCTAGGCAGAATTATATAAAGAAAAACATGCATGCTTATTCAAATTTGTTTTTCAAGAAAAGTTTTTAGAATTTAGAGAATCAGATAAAAACAAAACATAATAAAAATAATTCATAATTACATATATAAATAAAATATAAAACATAGCCCCCCCCCCCACCCCACTTTTATTCCTTAAAAAAACATTATAAAAGACAATTAGTAAATCGACCCTAAATGAAAAGAAAACCCACAAAAAATGTTTTTTAAATATTAAGGATTGAATATACAAAAATAATTTTAAAAGAAAACAAAGAAAAAAAGTTTTGATATTTTTACAATTATGGTTTAATACCTTCTTATTCCCTCTCTCACATGGAGAGAAAGCATAAGGTACAGCGCTTAAACCCTCACCCTCTCCACCCCCAGTTCCCCTACTTATTATAACTAAGTGGCAGTGATAATACAGAAAGAAGCAGGATACCAAGGGAGCAATCTCAGCACAACCTATATATTAGATAAAAAACACATTTTTAAGGACAATAATAGAAATTAACATATGAGAAGACGAGCATCCACAGTTATACCCATACAAAGCAAGGCACCCAGGTTTTTTATCCTTTAACCTTTTTCCCTTTCCCCTCCCCTTTCCCAACCTGTGTGTTGTTTTGTTTTTTTTTCTCTTTCCAGGCTCTCAGCACCATAACAGTTGGATGGGAATTCTTTTAATCGAACCTAACCCCTTTTCCAACCAAGTGAACCCTTACAGGGTTCCTGTTCTACACCGAGTACTATCAAAATCCTAGAATTGCCGAGTGTATCCATTAACCTACTGAGGAGATCCCCCCACAATCAGAAGATATAAAAATCGGGATAGGAATATTGCGCATTATAATATGAAATTAATATATACCCTTTAAAAATATTGAAATTATGATTCCAGTTTTGTAAAAATATATGTTACGATTTTTTCAAAGTTTATGTAAGATAGTAGTCCCCAGTCCCCACTTCCCCTCGCCAACCTATGGCACACAGGAACAGAAAGATAGACAGGACTACGCTCCCACATTCACCCTCATTATGATCGCCTTTGTTAGATATGTATAAATAGATGAGTCTTTCTAAAATAAAGATTCATATTTACCAACATCAAGGGTGCCAGAAGATGCCTCGTCGTCCGAAAGCGCTCGCGCCGGTTTTTACTGTTAGTGTATAATGATTGTGTGGTTAATACCCTGAAACAAACAAGAAAATAATAACAGCCAGAATGAACATAAAAAATACTTCAAACTAGCATATACAAATGACTTATGTGAAGTGTTATGTGAAATAACAAAGTGGAACTACATCGAGAAGAACTTCTACCCCCTTGGAAAATCACAAGGAGACTAGTTAGAGCTAAGTATCCGCTCAAAAAGATATACTTATCGTGAGCACCAGTTGTTTTTTCCGTTTAGTTTCTACTCATCACAATAGTACATCAAAGTTTTTTATATATATATTGAGTTTTTCTTCATACAATTTTCGTATGACCATTGCACAAGTTTATATAAATTTAGTCATTGACACCCGGTTTTTGAGTGTGTATGTGTTCAAATACATAAGAAATATATACAAATTTTGTTATTAACCACTATATATATTTATTTTCAAATTTTGTGTGTATATAACATATATATATACACTTATATATCAGAGATATATGATATAAAGTGAAAACAAGGCATAGACAAAGAGCATAGCAAATAGATATACTAACCAAAAGAGTTTTAGAAAAATCAAGCTAAGCCCATAACTTAACCAGAGTGATATTAACTAGAGGTATCGAGTGTAAAATACAGATTCTATGTGACAAGTGATATAAAAAGGAACAATTCGAATTTGTATAACTGTGTTATAAATGACCAATAAGTACTACTAAAAATTGAAATAGATAGCTTAACCCCCCCCCCCCTTTTTTCCCCTCTCCCCTAAACTCATATGAACCTCTAAAAGTACAACCTGGATCCCACACCCAACCTAACCTTGCCTACCTTTAGTTCCCCCCCCCCCTTCTGCTGGTTCCTTTCGAAGGATCTCATCCTATTTTTAAGCCGAACAAGACCCATAGTTTCTCCCTCTCCCCTTTAAAAATAAACAAATAATAAGGAAACAAAGGCAACAGGCAAAGATGAAAGATAGCCAAGAAACGGAGGTGATAAACTATGGTCCCAGCCCCGCAATAAGGAAGGGAAGATCATCAGAAAGTGCTCTCCCTACTTGAGCCAATAGTGTGGATATATGCCAATCAAGTGCTATGTACCTATAAGCAATATCGAAAAATAATGATAAAGAAATCTACTTAGTAAACCCTAAGATCTCACTGAGGTTGGACCCTCCCTGATGCATGGGCAAAAGGTAACCCTCTAAGAATCATCCCCCCCTTTAGCCCGCCATACTCATTAATAGCAGAAAAGAAATCGTCTCCCCGAAGACACCCCGTTCAGATAGACTATAGGAACCATGAGTAGGCAATCAAATAGATGAGTTGATATCATAACAGATTTCCATAGAGCTTACCAACCTATACAAGCATGAAATCTCGCATGGGCTTTGGAGATATGTCAGTGATAGATTGAAGGTAATGGAGTTACAAGATAGAATTTACCACAGTGAGTACAAACTATCCGTAGAGCAAAAGAGGTGATCTACCAACTATGTGGTTAATGAAATGGGGAATTAATTGTGGGTAAATGCAGCTAGAAGAAGGCAAGGCTTAGTACAGCTTATCTAGGGCAGAGGCCTATAGAGACTAGATGGGGATATCATAGATATGAAAAATAGCATAAGACAAAATACCCAGGTCATATAGGTTTATTCAGCCATGAGGCATATAATAGGCCTTAGAAGTAAAAAGAATAATTTGACTCTAGTCCCCCCCAGAGGATAAAATATTTCCTCATTTCAAACCAATCCCCTCCCATCCCCTCCACCCACCCCACTCCACCAAACCCCGGGGTCCCCCCCCCCACCCCCCCCCCAAACCTTCTGAAGTTACATTTAAAGAAAAGTCAAAGATGTACTAAAGTATAAGAAAAAACAAATGATAAAAGTATGCATGATAGAGACACTTCAAAGAAAAAGACACCAGAGAAACACAACAGAAGTAGAAGTTAGAAGAGCTTCACCACTGGAAGATGTCCAGAGCCCCTCACAAACAGTGAAAACCCCTGAAGCATCCAAAACCATAAGTGGTTTGTTAATTAATGGACACACTTACCCACCCCCCCAGAGAGTAGCTCCTAGAAAATACCGAGAAGAAGGTGATCAACAAAGGCCCCACCAAGAAGTAAGAAGAACCCCCAGAGGGAATAAATAGGCCCATTTGATCAAGGTTTCCGCCCAACCGAGTCAACAACCTAGACAAGGAGGTGCCTGAAGAAGATTCCCTCAAACCAAAGGTCAAGGAGAACAGCGACTTGAACACTTCCCATCGATAGAAGAATAGACATAACAGAATAGGAATATAAAAAAATTTTTTTTTATTTAAACAAAAAGAAGATAGGAATATTCAATTTTTGTTCTAGGACCCATGAAATTGCATAGTACCAGAAAGAAAACCGAAGTGATGGGCATCATAAGAAATTGCAGGAAAGCCAAAGCCAGAAAATGCAGAAATTGAATGCATGCCAACACCAGATGGAAAGGGTAATAGGTGCAAATAGGGAATGGCCTAGAAAAGGTAGTAGCGAAACAGAACAGAATATAAGAACACCAAAACTAGAATAGGGAAGACTACAAGGGAATGAAACCAGCCCAGAGGAACACAGAGACCAGGAAGCCCCACAGCATGACCCAATCACTTGTCAGTGTTTTCAGTACCTATGCCACAGAAGAAAGAAAGAAAAAGAAGAAACAAAAAGAAAACAAACATAAAAAAAAGCCCCATAAGACAAACAGAAGACGTGAGAAAATTACACCCCCACAGAACAACAAAGGCCATGAATGACAGAGGGAAGTTCCAGCCAACCACATAGTAGAAAAACAAGAGCTAGGAGACAACACAGGAGAACAGTGGAGAACACAGGGACATCCCACTGACTACCAATCCACAATGATATACAACAGGTTCAGATACCCCGAAACCACCCCTGCAATCTACCCCTTCCCCCCCAGAACCCTCGCCCCGTAGAATGCGCCCCCCTCCTTCAGGACCCCCCAGGGCAGAGAAGGCCCTGGATACCCATGCAACAGAGGTCCAACACACTGGCAACAGAGGTCTCAGAATCGCCTGGCAATCAGCAGTACACCCTCCACAAGGAGCAGTACAACACGAAATGACATCATAACAAGGATGGATTACACAGTGGCCTGGGCAGACCAGTAACAAAGAGGAAACTCCCATGGGAAACAGGAAAAGAGAATGAAGACAGTGGCAAGGAGAAGGGCAAACAGTGGGCATGAATTGGTTGAAAGTGAGTTCCCCTCAACAGGATGTCAAATCTCTGTTCTGCATAAAGGCAGGTCTTTTTGTTCCAGGTCCCCCCAGTCAAGAATAAGGTTTTGGAAGACTTCCAAACCGCCTCATTAGAAGACCTACAAGGGACTATAAACAAAATATTCACAGCCTCCCTACAGCCAGGAATGCACTAACAGGAATGTACAGAGAAACAAGATAGATACCTCAACAACGTACCCTCCAAAAAAAATGAAAACCCCTCCCCCCAAGAAAAGGGCCAGGTTGGAAAAATATAATCAAGTTTGAACTGTTGATGTATATCAAGCATGGGAGAAGAAAACGAGACATAATCCTAACGATTATTGAAACTAATGCTCTGAAAGAATTGGCAGAAAACCCAGATAAATGTTGTGAAAAAGGTCATATAAGGATGAGCTTTAGTATGGTTTTGAAAACAATCAGGCTTCATAGCAATGGAGACAAAACATTTTAGAAAGACAAAGAATACCTACATAGAATTAGAAAAACAACAGATGAGGCTCTGGCTATGTAGAAAACGTGAAGTTAATCTTTACTAATTAACATGATTATTTACTCTTGACAGCAGATAAAGAAGGAAGGATTATAAGGAGTTTTTCGCAGCAGGTCAGATAGACTCCTCTCCTTGATCACATACCCAGAATCCCTCCATTGGTATTTCTCCCCAAAAAGCTCACAAAGCTATAACCCCCAAGCACAGGTTCATGGGCCAGGAGACCATTGCTGAGTGATGCAGTTCCCACCAGACCAGAGGATCGCCTCCACACAACCTATCTATCTTACCCCACTTCTAGTTTGCTTCCAGAATGAGATTACAGGACACAACTTCTTTCCTCCAAAACAATGAAGGTTCAAGAGATACCCATAAGAGAGCTATCCTGTTTTCTTATGAGCAGAGTCTCAATTATACCCTTCTATTCACAGAAGAAGCTGGCAGTATGTGGTTGCCGACTTTTACGAGAAAAACTCGCCATATGTTTAATAGAGAATGTGTACATACTTCAACATGGCTGCCCCCCCACCGATACCTCATCAAGAGAAGCAATGACCAAGTGGCTGAGTGTCACACTGTTGAGATTTAACAATCGATCTACAGACGCAGAGGGAAAAGGAACAGCCTGATTGGGGCCTCGGTATCGTGGCAGTGGCAGAATATTCGTTCATGCCATTATGATAATAATAGAAAAATGCTCAATAAACAACCAGATTATTTTAATAGATATAAAATGACATTTTGCGGTATCTTCTAGCACAGAGAGGAACTCAATGTAGATCCTTGGAAGGATTGAATAAGATAAATCCTGACCTACAGTTCACAGTTGGAATACAGCCGCGAAAACTACCCTTCCTAGACACTCTAGTAAATCTTGATAAAGATGGTGAGGCCCACATACTGACGGTTTTCTACAACCCCTTCAAATACACTACCAGTATTTACATTTTAGTTCTCAAACCAACATCCTAACCTAAAGAAAATCTCTCCTTAGCCTCACAGCTCTGCGAATTAAGAGATAGTGAGCGAAGAGTCAAGTGAAGTGATGCTTTGCAGATATGGTGGTTTCGTTCAATGCCAGAGATATGACAAGCTAGATGCATGAACTCAGCCTTAAAAAATTGAAAGCAGTCCCCAGCCCAGTCTACTAATCAGGAAGGATATAGATATAATGGCAGAATAATTTTTTCCTTATTATATTCCCCATCATTGCAAGGCCCAGTTGACGTTCCTAAAGTAAATATGGGAGTGGATCAGAGATAATTCAGAGTCACACCATGGAAACAGCCTTCAGACCCCACCGAGAGCGAATGTAGCCTGAAGAGAAGGAAAGTCGATTGCAGATATGCTGATTCAAGCGAGTTCCCCTTCGCCCCTGACCAAGAAAGCCGCAGAATGGATATAACAGCAGAGTCCGAAACATATAAGACATAGATCTGAGGACCTCCCCCAAGCGCTCCCCACCCCCCCAAGCAGGAGCTACGGTCGGAGAAAGAGGTCAATCTACCTATGTTATTTTTTCTTACTTAGGCTCTTATGAAGTTTCACTCCTTCCCCCTCTTCACTTAAGAAATTCAATGAAAACCCCCCCTAGTGTTTCGAAATTAGAACATACTAAAGATTTTGAATTACTTGCAGAACTCAAATAACAAGAAATACAAATATTGAACTTCGGCCATAAATAGATATGAGTCAGTAATTATATATAAAAAAAGAGGTTTTCCAGTTATATACATATATAAATGTGATACACACATAAACTAAGATAAAACATTTTCAATTTTATATATATACAGTAACAAAAGAAAATAGAGTTATTATAACCTATATTAAAGTTAACCCTCTTTTTCTTTCTAAAAATAGCGGAGGGCCTGCATGTTATTTTCGAATATGTTCCAAGAAAATAGTAAAAAAAAATAAAAAATACCACATTTCAGAAAAACAAAATAAAAACAATAAACATTTAGTTTCAAAAAGAAAAAATATACAAAATTTAAAGAGAACATATATCTTTCTCCCACCCCTATTATTAATAAAAATTACTAAAACAATTATAAGAAGAGAATAATCCCAAATAGTTCTTTTTTTAAGAAAAAGTAGGTTCATATGAAATATATAAATAAATAAACGAATTTATATAAAAATGAAAAAAACATGTTTATTAAAGTATGTTTATAATACCTTCTTTTCCCTCTCCCACATGGAAGAAACAGTAGGTATAGGAGTGCCCATCCCCCCTCTTCCCCAGTTCCCCTACTTAGGACTACTCAAAGTGCAGAAATACAGGTAAAGATTATGAGTTCTAATTTAGGAGGATATCAGCATAGTTGATATTAGAAATCAAACGAGAGATTTATAAAAAACAAATGATATAAAAGAAAACAAGAAAATATATAGATAAAGTCATTTACTCCATAGCAGAAGTAATATAAAGAAAACATGCATGCTTATTCAATTTGTATTCAGAAAATTTATAGAATTATAGAATAAAATAGAAACAAAACCATAATAAAAATATTCATATACATATAGTAATAAAATATAAATTAAATAGCCCCACCCCCCCCCTTTTTTCCTAAAAAAACATTATAAAAACAATATAATCAACTATGTGATAAGAAAACCCCCCAAAAAAATGTTTTTTAGAATAATAAGATATGAAAATACAAAAAATAATTAAAAAGAAAACAAAGAAAAAATATTTTTTTTATATTTACAGATTATGTTTTTAATACCTTCTTTCCCTCCTCACACGATGTAATAAGCATTAAGGTACAGCGGCTTAACCCCGCCCCTCTTTCCTCCCCCAGAGTCTCCCCTACTTAGGAATAACTAAGGTGCAGTTAGAACCAGTTAAATGACAGAGTCCCAAGGGAGGCAAGATCTCAGCACACTCTATATTAGATATAAAACACATTTTTTAGACAGATAAATAAAAAATAACATAAGAGAAGACGAGGATCCACTAGTATACCCATAAGCACACCCAGTTTTTTTTTTCCTTTACCTTATTTCCCTTCCTCCCCTCATATCCCACCTTTTGTGTTTGTTTATTTTTGTATTTTTCCTCTTTTCAAGGCTCTCAGTGCACGAGAACTAGTTTGATGGTAACTTTAAATCGAACCATAACCCCCCTTACCTGACAAATGGTAGCCTTTTCTGGGTTACCAGTTCTACAGCCAACGAACAAAATCCTAGAATTGGCCGAGGTGTTCCTGAACCTTCTTGAGATGTCCGCCGCGACCAAGTCTGAAGATATATAAATTCTGGAAAAGGAAATTCGGCATTAGAATATGAATTAAATATATATCCCTTAGAAAATAATTGAATATATGAACATGTTTGTAAAAATATATGTTACTGTTTTTCAAAGTTTTATGTAATGAGAGTAACCCCAGTCCCCACTTCCCATCGCCAGCCTATGGCACACGTGAAACAGGAAAAAAAGAAAGACAGGACTACCTTCCCACATTCACCGATCATTTGTTCCCCTTTGTTTAGATAGTATAAATAAAAGAGAGCTTTCAAAATAAAGATTCAGTATTAACCAACCATTTGCCTGAAGGATTCGATCGTCGGCCGAAAGCGAATAGCCTGCCCGTAGTTTTACTGTTAGTGTATAAGTGATTGTTTTGTTTATAAATACCCTAAACAAACAAAGAAAATAATAGACACCAAGAATTTACATAAAACATACTAGTAAACATTGCAGTATAAACAAATGTCTTAGTGAATTTATGTGAAAAGGAACAAAGTGAAACTACTTCGAGAAGAACTTCTACCACAAGGTAAACACAGGAACAGTGTTAGAGCTATGTTATCCTCCCAAAAGAGGATACTTAGCACCCAGTTTGTTTTTTATCCGTTTTAGTTCTTTACTCATCACATAGTTTTTCATCAAATTTTTTTAGATATATTGAGTTTTGCTTCATACTTTTTGCGTAGACCTTTGCACAAGTTTATAGTATTTTTTAGTCTTTTGACAGGGTTTATTGAGTGTGTAGTGTTTTCAAAACATAAAAATATATACATATTGTATTACCACATAGAAATATATTTTTCAAATTTGTGTGGATATGTACATATATATATCTCTATATTTATAAAATATATAATGATATAAAGTGAAAACAAATGCAATATACAAATTGCATAGCTAATAGATATACAAAACTAAAAGTTTAAAAAAATCAAGCCCCCTAAGTGGTTATAATCTAAGACAGGTAAAATACAGTTTTCTAGTTTGACAGGATATAAAAAGGAAAATTCGAATTGTAATACTGTGATATAATAGACAAATAATTATACTAAAAATTGAAAGAATACTTACCCCCCCCCCCCTTTTTTTTCCCCTCTCCCCTAACACTCATATGAACCTCTAAAAGGAAATACTGTTCCCACTCCCAACCTAACCGTGACTAGCCTTTAACCCCCCCCCCCCCTTCGCAGTTCCTTTCGAAGGATCAATCCTATTTTATTAGCCAAAGAACCCATATTATTCCCACCTTGAAAACTAAACCAATAAACTGGAAACTAGCAACAGGCAAAGATGAAATATAGACAAGAAACGGAGGTTTAAACATGGCCCAGAGCCCCTCAAAGAGGAAGATAGCTGCAGAAGTGCTCTCCCTACTAGCAATATTGTGGGATAAAGTCATAATCAAGTAGCTAGTTGTACCAATAGGAAATATAGGAAAAATAAGAAAAAGAATCGTACTAAACCCCCTATGACTCACGGAGTTGGAGACCCACCCAGATGCATGGGCAAAATGTAACCCAGCTAAAGAAGAATCCCCGTTAGCCCAGCCCCCGACGAATCCCCAGCCCCCCAACGCCGTTTACCCTCCAATATATACGTCCCGACACATCATCATGAAAGCAGATAAAGAAATAGGTTTCCGCCGAAGACCCCTTCCCAGATAGACTATAGGAACCAAGAGTAGCTATCAAATAGAAGAGGGAGATTAGAAACAGCTTCGCATAGCTTACCACCTAAACAATCAGGAAATCTATGCATGGGCTTTGTAGATTTCTTTGATAGATGTGAAGTAAGGGAGTTACAGATAATTTACCACATGATACAAACTATCCTAGAGCAAGAGTGATCTACCACCTATGTGGTTTATTGAAAATGGAATTTTTTGGAAAAGCTGCTAGACGATGGAAAGGCTTGTAAGCAGCTATCTGAGGCAAGAGCGCTTTATACTAGATGGGATATCATAGATATGAAAAATGATCTTAAGACAAAATAACCCGAGCATATAGGTTTATCTCCAATGAGGCATATAATAGGGACTTAGAAGTAAAAAAAAATTTGACTCTAGTCCCCCCCAGAGGAAAAAAATATTTCCGCATTTCAAACCATATCCCCCTCTTGAAGTACATGAAATAAATGTCACATAAAGGTACAAACAGAAAAAGAAAAACCAATGAATAAAAGATGCATGGGATAGATACACATACAAAGAAAAAGACAACCAAGGAAACACAAACAAGTAGCAAGTAGAAGAGCTTCACCACTTAAGAATTGTCCAACCCCTCTCACAGTGAAAACCCTGAATCATCCAACCATAAGGTTTTGAGGAAGGACACACCTAACCACTCCCCCAGGAGTATCTCCATAAAAAATAAAGAATAAAAAAACAAGAGAAAGAAGGTTGATCAACAAAGGCCCCACCAAGAAGAAGAATAACCCAGAGAGGGAAATAAAGAAGGCCCCTTTGATCAAGTTCCCCACCGATCGAACAACCTAGACCATGGATTGCCTGAAAGAAAGTTCCTTCACAACCAAAGGTCGAATGAGAACAGTCGACTTGGGACACTTCCTTCGATAGAATAAAGTTGACATAACAGAAGAGGAATTTATTACAGAAGAAGGGAGGGTTGAGTTGGTAAATAAAAGATCTATTTTGTTCTAGGAACCCCATGAAATTGCATATCACCAGGAAATAAAAACCGAATGATGTGTCCATCAAAATAAAATCAGGAAAGCAAAGCCATATTTAATTCAGAAATTGTTGCATGCCATCACCTGATGGAAAGGGTAATAGTTCAATAGGGATGCTAAAATGTAGTAGCGAAACATGACAGAAAAAAATGACAAAAATCCCAAAACCCTAGGAGGATCGGAGAACTACAAGGAATGAACCAGCCCAGAGGGACACAGAGACCATGGAAGCCCCAACAGTCTACCCAATCACTTGGCAGGGTTTTCCAGGTACTATTCCACAGAAAAAGAAGAAAAAGAAGAAACCAAGAAGAAAACAAACAAAAGAAAACGAGCCCCAGTAAGAGCTAAACAGAAACGAGAGAAAATACCCCCCCACAGGGAACAACAAACCAAGAAACTGAGGAAGTCATCCAACACAGAGATTAAGAAACATAGCAAGGGTGACAACTACAATGAGAACATAGGAGAACACGAGGAACAGCCCTCGGAACTACCATCCACAATGATAACCACAGGCCAGATACCCATAGAACACCCCTTCAATCTCCCCCCATAACCCTCCATATGGCGACCCCCCTCCTTCAGACCCCCCAGTCAGAATAATAAGCCCTGGATACCCCAGCAACGAAGGTCTCAACACACTGGCGACAGAGGTCTAAGAACCCCTGGTCAACAGCAGGATCGCACCCTCCACAAGGAGGCATACAACACGAGAAACATCCACTAAGATGGAGTAACACAGAGGCTGGGCATACCAGCAAAGAGGAAACTCCTAGGTAAATCAGAATAATAAATAAGACAGTGGCCAAGGAGATGGACACAGACAGTGGGCATGGAATGTGGTAAGTTGGGTTCACTCAACAGATTTCCTTTTCTCTAGCTGTTTCTGCATAAAGGCAGGTCTTTTGTTACAGGTCCCCCTAGCGAAGAAGAATTTTGGGAAACTTTCCAAACCGCATTGAAGACCTACAAGGGACGTATAAACAAAAGATTCACAGCCCCCTACAGCTGGAATGCACAACAGGTAATAATAGAAACAAGAAAATACCTCAACAACTAACCACAAAAAATGACACACCCTCCCCCCAAGGAAAGAATGGCAGGTTTGGAAAATATAATCAAGTTGTGGCGACTGTTTTGATGTATATCCAGCATGGGAGAAGATAAACGAGACAGAATCTAAAGAGTATGAACAGAAGAGCTCTGAAAGAATTGCATAAACCCAGATATTGTTTTGAAAACGCAATAAGATGGAGCTTTATGTGGTTTTGAAACAATCAATCTACATAGCAATTGAACAAACAGTTTAGAAGCCAAAGATACCTACATAGAATTAGAAAACCCATATGAGGCTCAGTCGAGAGTAGAAACGTGAAGAGTAAACTACTTAATTAACTATTTTTTAACTCTAGACAGGCCATGTAAAAAGGAAGAAGAGAAGGAGTTTTTTCAGCAAGGTCATAGCGACGCCCTCCTTGAAAAACGACAGACCCAGCATCCCACATTGGTATAGTTCGCCCCAAAACGCACAGGCTATAGACCCAAGCAACAGTTTCATGCCGAGGGATACCAGTGCTGATTGGAATGCAGTTCCCACAACCAGACCTGTGTATCGTCCTCCTCACATCCTTCATACCCCCCGTCAAGATTTGCTTCCATAGAGATTACAGGTACACAACTTATTTCCTCAAAAAATGGAAGGTTCAAGTAGAACACCCAGTAAGGAGTCGTATCCTGTTTTTCTTTTTACATAGTCTCACAATACAAACCCTTCTATTCCACATGAAAGAAGCAGCATATGTGGTGGTCGACTTTTACGAGAAAAACTTCGCATAGTTGAAGAGAGAATGTGTACATACTTCAATCATGGCAGCCCCCCCACCATACCTCATCAAAGAAGCATTGACCATGTGCTGAGTGGCACCAGTTGATTTAACATATCAGTTCCCTACAGACAGTGAAAAGAACATCCCATTGGGGCCCTCGTATCGGTGGCAGTGCAGAGATTTTCGTTCATGCCAGTATTGAAAAAAAAGAAAAATGCTCAAAAAAAACAGAGATATTTTATAGATATATAATGACATTTTCGTATATTTCTATGCACAGAATATGAACTCAATGGTATATCATTGAAGGATGAATAAGATAAATCCTTACCAACAGTCACATTGGAATGACATCCGAGAAAAACAACCCTTCCTAGAACACACTAGTATTCTGGAATAAAGATGGAGGCCCACAGACTATACTGTTTTCTATTCTACAAGCCTTCAAAAACCCACCAAGTATTACATATTTGTTCAAACCATCATCCTAACCTAAAAAAATCTACTTCTTTCTCACAAGGCTTGCTGCGAATTAAGAGGAAGTGAGCGAAGATCATAGTTAATTGATCTTTGCAAGATATTGTGGGTTTCTTCAAAGCCAGAGCTAATGACAACAAAGGCTTGAATCAGCCTTAGAAAAATTTGAAAGCAGTCCCCAGCAACCATCAACTATTCGGAAGGAAAGATAATAATTGCAATAATTTTACCTTTTAATAGATTCTCCCCCTGCATTGGCAGTCCCAGTAAGACTGTTCCTAAATTAAATATGGTATGGATCAGAGATAAATTCCAGAGACACGACCATGGGAAACAGCCTTCAGTACCCCACCGCCGATGATAGCCCTGGAAGATAAGAAAGTCGATTGCATAAATCTGATCAGAGCAGAGTCCCTTCGACACCCCTGACCAAGAGCAGCCACAGAATTGTAGATAACATCAGAGTGCAAACATTATAAAACATAGATCGAGAACTCCCCCAAGGCGCCCCCCACCCCCCAATCAGAGGCTACTGTTCGTAGAAAGATGTCAGATCACCTAAGTATTTTTCTGTACTTAGGCTCGTGAAGTTCCCCCCTCTTCCCAACTTAATAAAGACAATGAAACCCCCACCCTAGTTGTTTCAAAGTTGAACATACTAAAGAAATTATGATTTACTTGCAGAACTCAAATAGACAAAAAAATACAAAATATTGAACTTCGGCCAATACTAGATATGAGTCTGTATATAATAATAGAAAAAAGAGTTTTTTCCAGTTATATATTCATATATAAATGTATACCCATATAACTAAGAATAAACATTTACAATTTTATATATATACTTTAACAAAAAGAAAATAATATTACCAAGTACAGTTAAACCCCTCTTTTTTCTTTCATAAAATAGGCGAGATGGCCAGCATGTTATTTTCGAATATGTTTCCAAAAAATAATAAAAAAATAAAAATACGGCATTAGAAAACAAAAAAAAACAATAAACATTTAGTTTTCAAAAAGATAAAATAGTACAAAATTTAAAGAAACATATATCTTCCCACTCCCAATTAATAATTAAAATTACAAAAACATTAAAGAAGAGAAAATCCCACAAAATAGTTCTTTCTTAAGAAAAAGTAGGGTTCATATGAAAAATAAAAAACAATAATATAAAAATGAAAAAAAAAACAATGGATTTATTGATTTAAGTAATTTTTGAATACCTTCTTTTTCCCTCCTCCCACATTGAGAGAAAACAGTAGGTATGAGAGCTTACCCCTCCCCCTCCTTTTTTTTTTCCCCTCTTACTGCTTGCCTTTTCATCCTTATATTTTTTTTCTTATACCTCCTTATTTGTCTTTTTATTGTTTTGTTTTTTTGTGTGTATCCATCTCTTTTTTTTTTTTTTTTTTTCTTTCCCCCCTCTTTTTATTTTTTTCTTTCCTCTATTCTATTATCGTATTCTTTTTTTTCTCTTTTTTTTTTTATCTTTTTTTTTATTTTTTTTTTATTTTTTTTTACTTTTCTTTTTTTTCTATTTTTGCTTTTTTCTTATTATCTCTTTTTTTTTTTTTTTTTTAATCCCCCCTCTTTTCTTTTTACTTATTTGAGTTTTTTTTCTTTTCATTTGCTTTTTTTATTTCCTTTTATTTTTTACACTTCTTGTTTTTTTCTACATTTCCTCTTTTTCTTTTTTGTTTTTTTATTTGCTTGTTTTCTTCTTTTTCTTTTGTTCTTATTTTCTGTCTTCTTCTTTTTTTTATCTTCTTTTTCTTTTTTTTTTTTCTTGTTTTTTTTTCTCCCTCTTCTTTTTTTTTTTTTTTTTTCTTTACTTTTTTTTTTATTTTGTTTTTTGTTTATTTTCTTTTCTTGTTTTTTTTTTTTTTTTTTGTGACTCTTTACGTTTTTTTTTTTTTTGTTTTCTTTTCTTTATTTCTTTTTTATTTTGTTTTTTTTGCTATTTTGAGATTTCTTTTTCTTTTTTCTTCTTTTTATGTTTTTTCTTTTTTTTTTTGTTGTTTTTATCTTTTTTTGTTTTTATATACGTCTTTTTTTTTATTTTTTTTATTTTTTCTTTTTTTCTTTCTTTTTGTTTTTTTTCCCCCCCCCTCTTTTTACCTTTTTTGTGTTTATTGTTTTTCTTCCTTCATTATTTTTTTTTTTTACTTATTTCTCTTTTTTCTTTTTTTCTATTTTTCTTTCTTTTTTTATTTTTTTTTCCTCTTCTTTTTTTCTTTTCTTCTTTCTTTTTTTTTTCCCTCATTTTTGTTTTTTTTCCTCTGTTTCATTTTTTCCTTCCTTGTTACTTTTTTTTTATCTTATCTTGCTTTTTTTTTTTTCGTCTTTTTTTTTTTTTTATGTTTCTTTTTTCTTTTTTTCTCTTTTTGTTCTTTTACTTTTTTATTTAGTTTTCGTTTGTTTTTTTTTCTTTTTCTCATTTCGTTCTTCTATTTTTTTTTTATCTTTTATTTTTTCATAGTTTTTTCTCATTTTTTCCCCTTCTTTTTATTCTTATTTATTTTTCTTTCCCCCCTCTTCTTGCTTACTTTTTTTCATTTTCTTTCTTTTTTTTGTTTTGTATCTTTTGCTATTTTCTTTTTTTTTCTCTCTTTTCTTTTTTCTTTTTTGGTTTTTGTTTTTTGTACCCCCCCCCTTACTTTGTTTTCTCTGTTTTTTTTCTTTTTTTTTTTTTGATTTTTTTTGTTTTTTTTTCTTTTTTTTTTTCTTCTATCCCACAGTAGGCTCTTCGCAGACTCCTTGCCTACCCCAGTGAATGGGATGTACCCTACTTAGGATCTAACTGAAGTGCAGAGAGATACAGGAAAGAGAGGTAGGAAGTTTTCTATGTGAAGGGAGATATCGCATAGTTTTATTATAGCAATGAAACGAGAAATTTATAAATAACAATTGATAAAAAAAGAAAACAAGATAAATATTATAATAATATACATTTTACTCTCTAGGCATAAGTATAAATAAAGAAAAACATGGCATGCTTATTCAAATTTGTTTCAAGAAAATTTATAGAATTGTAAGAATAAAATAGAACAATAAACCGATAATAAAAATAATCATATAAACTTATATATATAAAATATAATTAAATAAGCCACCCCCCCCCCTTTTTCCTTAAAAAAAACATTATAAAAAAAATTATAAATCACCTGAAAGGAAAAGAGAAACCCCACAAAAAAATGTTTTTAGAAAATTAAGGATTGAAAATACAAAATAATTAAAAAGAAAACAAAGAAAAAATATTTTTTAGTATTTACAAGTATGTTTTAGATACCTTCATTTCCCTCTCTCACATGAGGATAAAGCAGTAAGGAAGAGCGGCTTAAACCCTCCCCACATCCTCGCCCCAGTTCCCCTACTTAGAATAACTATAGTGCGAGTGAGGTATGACATGTAAAGAAAGCATGAGTCCAAGGGAGGCAGATCTCAGCATACAAACACTATATTATTAGATTTACAACACATTTTTAGAAGATAATAAAAATTAACATCATGAGAAATACAGGCATCCATAGTATACCCATAAAGCCCAGCACACAGGTTTTTTTTCCCTTTACATGTTTTCCCTTCCCCTGCCCTTTCCCACCTGTTTGTTTGTTTTTTGTTTTTTGTTCTCGTTTTTCAGGCTCTCAGGCCACCAGAACATTTGGATGGGAACTTTAAATCGAACCTAACCCCTTTTCCCCCTGACCAAGTTTAGCCCATATCAGGGTTCCTGTCTAACAGCCACTAACAAAATCCTAGAGAGATTGTACGCGGTGTTCCTTGTACCTACTGGAGATGCCCCACCCTGACAAGTCTGAAGATATATAAATTCAGGATAGGATATATTCGCAATTAGAAATCATGAAAATTAAAATAACAACCCTTTAGAATATATTGAAAATTAAGATTCATGTTTATGTAAAAATATATGTTACTGTTTTACAAAGTTTTTATGTAAATAGTATTCCCAGTCGCCCACTTCCCTCGCCACCATGTCACAACAGGGAATATACAAGAAAGAAAGCAGGGACTACCATCCCACATTACACATCATTGTTCCCATCTTATTTTTTTTTTTGTTTATTTTTAGATATTTATAAATAAATGAGACTTTCTAAATAAAGATTTCATTATTAACCAACCAGTGTCCTGAAAGAGTGCCTCTCGGCCGAAAGCGGCTCGCGCCCCGTTTTTTACTGTTAGTGTATAGTGATGTTGTGGTGTTACTTAACCAGAAAAAAACAAGAAAATAATAGACATCCAGAAGTGACATAGAAAATATTTATAAACAGTCATTATACAAATTCTAGTGAAGTGTTTTGTGAAAATAAGCAAAGTGGTAACTACATCGATAAGAACTTCTAACCCACAAGTAAAAGCACAAGAGACAGGTTAAGCTAATTATCCTCCCAAAAAGAGATACTTATGCCGCCAGTTTTTTTCCGTTTTAGTTCTTACTCAGGTCACTTAGTTTCATCAAAGTTTTTATAGATAGTTATTGATTATACTTCATACTTAGTTTTCGTAGACCTTTGCACTATTTTATAGTATTTTTTAGTCTTTTGACAGGGTTTTTGAGTGTGTAGTGTGTTTCAAAACATAAGAAAAAATATTACATATTTGGTTATACCACTATAATCATAATATTTTGTTCAAATTGTGTGTAGATGTTACTTATATATACACTATATATATAATATATATATGATAATAAAGTGATACAAAGGCAATATACAAAAATAGCATAGCAAATAATATACTAAACAGAAAGAGTTTTTAGAAAAAATCAACCCTCCGAGATGGATTTTAACGAGAGGGACATTGGTAAAATGACAGTATTCAAGTGACAAGTGATATAAAAAGGAAAAGATCGGAATTGTATAACTGTATATAAAAGACAAATAAGTACTACAAAAAATTTAAAGACATCTTACCCCCCCCCCCCCCCTTTTTTTCCTCCCTCCCCCTAACACATCATATGAACCACTAAAGGGAAATCCTTGTTCCTCAACACCTCAACCTAACCTTGCCTAGCCATTAGTTCCCCCCCCCCCTTCTGCAGGGTTCCTTTCTAAGGACCCTCAGTCTATTTTAGCCGACGAACCAGATTTACTCCCCCTTGAAAAGCTAAGACAAATTAAATGGAAACTAGGCAACAGGTCAAAGATGATAGATAGAAAAAAACGGAGTGTAACTATGGCCCAGCCCCTCAATAGAGGAAGGGAAAGCATCAGAAGTGCTCTCCCACTGACAATAGTGTGGGAGATAAGGCAGATCCAAGTATGCTAGTGGTACCTTATATGAAATATAGGAAAAATAAAGATAAAGAATCTACTAAAACCCCCTAATGTAGCTCACTGAGGTTGACCCACCCTGAAGCATGAGTCAAAAGTAACCCAGCTATAGAAGTCATCCCCTTTAGCCCCCATACTCATGAAAGCAGATAAATGAAAATCGTTTCCCCGAAACGCCCTTCCCAGATAGACTAGAGTAACTTTAAGTATCCTTATCAAATAGTTGAGGTAGATCATAAAACAAGATTCCATAAACTTACCTACTATATCAAGCATTAAATCTCGGCATGGGCTTTGGTATATATACTGGTATAGATGTGAAGGTAAGGGAGATTACAGTATAGATTTACCACAGTGTGTACAACAATCCTAGAGCAGAGTTTGATCTACCACCTATTTGTTTAATTGAATGGGGGAATTTAATTTGTTGAAATGCAGCTATAAGATGCACAATTCTTAGTAGCTGCTTATCTTAAGGGCAGAGGCTTTAGATACTAGTGGGGGATATTCAAGAATATAAAAGACTTAAGACAAAATACCCAGGGTCATATAATGTTTTATCTGCCTGAGGCAGATAATAGGTCTCTTAGGAAGAAAGAGAGAAACATTTGACTCTAGGTCCCCCCCCAGGGAAAAGAGATTTCGCACGATTACAACCAGACCCCACATTGAAGTACAAGAAATAAAACTCCCAAAGATGGTACTAACAAAAAGAAAAACAAATGATAAAAAGTATGCAATGGATATAGACCCACATAACAAAGGAAAAAACACCAAGTACACACAAACATAATTATAAGTTTAGAGAGCTTCACCCACTGCAGAATGTCCAATCCCCACTCACAGTTGAAAACCTGAAGCATCCAATAAAAAAAAACAAAAATATTCAGTAAAGGGTTGTAGGAAGTTACACAGCCTACCCACGACCCGCCCAGGGAGAAGCTCATATAAAAGTACAAGAGAAAAGTGATCAACAAAGTCTCCACACCAAGATAAGACGAACCCCAGAGTGTTAAATAAAAAGGGCCCTTTTATCAGTTTCCACCGAGTCAACAACCTATACCATGGAGGGTGCCTGAAGAAGTCCTTCACAACCAGAAGGTCAAGGAGAACAGTTGAGCTTGGGAACACACTTCCCTTCGAAAGAATTATATTTGACATAACAGATGAGGATTGTATTACCGAAGAAGATAATGGAAAGATTCTATTTTTGTTCTAGATACCCCATGAAATTGCATATTCCATGAAAGAAAAACCGAAGTGAAGGTGTCTCATAAGAAAGTTCAGGAAAGCAAAGGCCATATAATGCAGGAAATTGATGCATGCCATCACCTGAGGGAAAGGGGAATAGGTGGCATTATGATGCTAGAAAATGTATAGCGAAACAGAACATAATATCTGACAGCCCAAAACCCTAGATGATAGGGAAGACTACAAATGAATGAACCACAGCCCTGAGGTAACACAGGAATAAACGAGGAGAGCCCCCCAGTCAGACCCAATCACGTGGCATTGTTTTCATGAATAAATCCACATAAAAGAAGGAAGAATAGTAGAAAACCAAGAAGAAAACAAACAAAAGAAACAAGCCCCAGAAGATCAAACAGAAACGAGAGAAAAATACACCTCCCCACTGGGAACACAAACCAGAAGGACATAGGATAGTTCGAGCCAATCCTACATAGTAGAAGAAACAGAGCCAAGGGAGACAAAACACAAGGATAACAGAGAGGAACCAGGTATCAGCCCTCGGACTACCATCCACAAGGATACCACAGGGCGAGATACCCCAAGACCGCACCCCTCATGCTCACCCCCAGTACCTCCGAGATTGCGCCCCCCTCCTTCAGGGGACCTCCCAGCAGAGAAGGACCCCGGATACCCAGGCAACAGAGGTCTCAACACACCTGGCCAACAGATGTCCTCAGAACGCCTGCAACAGCTGGACCACCCTCCACATTAGAGGCAGTACAACACTATATACATCCACAAGAGGGGAGTACACAGTGGCTGGTCAGACCACATAGAGAAACTCCAGTGGTAAACAGGTAGAATTAGAAGGGAAGACAGTGGCAAGGATAAGGTCAATACCGGTGGGCAATGGAATTGGTGGAAAGTGAGGTTCCCCTCAACAGATTCATTTCTCTGTTTCTGCATAAAGGCAGGTCTTTTTGTTCCAGGTCCCCAGCGAAAGAAGAAGTTTTGGGAAACTTCCACAATCTCTTCATTGGAAGACCTACAATGACTATAAACAAAAGGATTCACAGCCTCCCTATGACAGCCAGTAATTGCCTCAACAGGGAATACAGAAAACAAGGAAAATACCTCAGCAACTACCCTCCAAAAAAAGTGAAAACCCTCCCCCCAAGTGAGAATGCCAGTTTGGAAAATACAATCAAGTGTGGAAGCTGTTTGAGTGTTATATCAATCATGGAGAAGAAAACAGAGACAGAATCTAACGAGTATGGTAACCAGAAAGCTCTGAAAGAATTGGCAGAAAAAATCGCCAGATATTGTTGTGAAAAAGTGCAGTATTAGGATGGACTTGTAGTGGTTTTGAAAACAATCTCTAGCATAGCAAGGAGAACAAACATTAGAAGACTAAGATACCTACTTAAATGAGAAAACCCAGAGGAGGCTCTGGCGAGAGTAGAACGTGAAAGTTAAGCTACTAAATAACATGATTTATTACTCTAGTACAGGCAGGTAAAGAAGTAAGAAGAGAAGGAGTTTTTCAGCAGGTCAGATATAACGCCCTCCTCTTTGAACACATACCCATCAACCCACATTGGTATATTTCTCCCCAAAAACGCAACAAGTCTATAGACCCAAGCACATGTTCATGCCAAGGAGACCAGTTCTGAGTGGAAGCAGTTCCCAACGCTGACCTGTGATCGCCTCCTCACAACCTATCTTACCCCCCTTCTATATTTGCTTCCAGAGAGATACAGGACAACAACTTCTTTCCTCCAAAATATGAAGGTTCAAGGAGATACCCCAAAGTTAGCAATCCTGTTTCCTTTTTTGACAAAGTCTCAATATACCCATCTATTCCCACAGGAATAAGCAGCATAAGTTGTGGCGAACTTTTAAACTAGTAAAACTTCGCAATATGTGGAAGAGAGACAGTGTAGAAATAAAAATACAACTTCAACATGGCTTCCCCCCCACCAATACCATCATCAAGAAGGCATTGTACCATGTTCTGAGTGTCTCCCTGTTTAGATTTAACAATCAGTTTCTACAGACAGGGAAAAGGAACAGCCTGGCCGCCTCGTTATCGGTGGCAGTGGCGATATTTATTCGTTCATGCCAGTATTGAAAATTAAAGAAAAATTGCTCAATAAACAACCAGAGCATATTTATAGATAAATAAGAATGACATTTTCGTTATCTTGTTCTAGGCAGCAGAAAGGAACTCAATGTAATATCATTAAGGATGAATAAGATACATCCTGACCTACATTTCACATGAATAGCAGCCGAGAAAAAACTACCTTTCCTAACACACTAGTATATCTGGATAAAGATGGAGGGCCCACAGACCTTAACGTGTTTTCTACAACCTTCAAATACCCACCATATTTACATTTAAGTTCAAACCATCGCCTAACCTAAAAAAATCTCTTCCTTTCTCACAGGGCTCTGTGTCGAATTAAGAGTGATATTGATCGAAGAGTCCAAAGTAAAGTGTATGCTTTGCAGGATATTGTGGTTTCTGTCAAAGGCCAGAGTATATGACAAGTTTCATATCCTCTGCTAGAAGAAACCGCACCATATCCTGCAAAGCATCACCTTAACTTGACTCCTTCGCTCACTATCCTCTTAATTCCAGATCCTGTGAGGAAAAGGGAAGATGATTATTTTAGTTAGGATGAAGGTATTGAACTAAAATGTAAATCTGGTGTTAATTTTTGAAGCTTGTATAAAACCGTAGTCTGTGGGTCCTCCATCTATATCCAGAATACTAGTGTGTCTAGTGAAGGGATAGTTTTCTCGCTGTATTCCAATGTTGAACTGTAGTCATATGTATCTTAATTCAATCCTTGCCCATGATATACCTTGAGTTCCCTCTTCTGTGCCCTAGAAAGATACCGAAAATGTCATCTATATACTGATAAAATATCTCCTGATGTATATTGAAGCAATTTTCTTTTATTTCAATACTGGCATAACGATAAATCCTCTGCCACTGCCACCGATACCGAGTGCCCCAATGGCTGTATCCTTTTCCTTTCTGAAGAACTATTGTTAAATCACAACAGGTTCCACTACATCACACTGGTCAAGCCTTCTATGATTAGTTATGGGGGGTGCTGCCATGTTGTGAAGTCTTACACAGTCTCTCTTCCAGCATATCGAAGTTTTTTTTTCTCAAAAAGTTCCAACCACATATGCAGCTTTCTTCCTGTGGAAATATAAGGGTATAATTAGAGACGTAGTCAAAATAAAAACATGATGCTCCTTCGTTGTATCTCCTTGATCCTTCCATTTTTTGTGAGGTAAAGACGTTTATCGCTGAAATCTCTCTGGAAGCAAATCCTATAAGTTGGTAAGGATAGTTAGTAGGAGCTATCACAGTCTGTTGTGGAACTGCATCCACTCAGCACTGGTCTCCCTTGCCAAATTAACCTGTGCTTGGTCTATAGCCTTGAGCGTTTTGGGGAGAATATACCAAATTTGGGGTGGGGGAAAAAAAAGTGCAGGTCTGTGTTTTCAAGAGGGCGTCACTCTGACCTCTGAAAAACTCCTATCTCTTCCTTCCGCTTACCTGCCTTCTATAGTAAAAATCTTGTTAAATTAGTAGACTTACTTTCACGTTCTAACTCTCGCCAGAGGCTCCACTGGGTTTTCTAATTGCTATGTAGGTATCTTTGTCTTCTAAATGTTTGTCCTCCCCATTGCTATGAAGCTGCTTGTTTTCAAAGCCACTAAAGCACCAGCCTTATCTGCCTTTTCACAACAATATCTGGGTTATTCTGCCAATTCTTCAGACTTTCCTGTTCGTTTTTGTATTAAAAAAACTCTTTATATTCTGTCTCGTTTCTTCTCCCATATGCTTGATATACATCAAACATTTCACACTTATTATATGTTCCAAACCTCATTTCTTGGGGGAGGTATTCATTTCTTTGGAGGGGAGTTGTTGAGGTATTATCCCTTGTTTCTCTGATTCCTGTTGTGCATTCCTGGCTGGCTGGAGGCAGTTAATCTTTTTGTTTATAGTCCACTGTAGGTTCTTCCAATGATGTTTGAAAGCTTCCCAAAACTTCTTCTTCGCTTGGGACCTGGAACAAAAGACCTGCCTTTAGCAGATCAAAAATGAATCACTTTGAGACCTCACTTACCACCAATTCCAATGCCAACGCATGATCTTCCCATCTCCTGCCACTGTCTTCTTCTCTTTCTTCCTGTTTCCCAATTGATTTTCCTCTTTCCGTGCTGCCCAGCACTGTGTACACCCTCTTGATGTATCCGTGTTGTACTGCCTCCTCTGTGGAGGGTGTCCTGCTGTGCAGGCGTTCTGAGACCTCTGTTGCCAGGTGTTTGAGACCTCTGTTTTTCCTGGTATCCAGCCTTCTCTGCCTGGGGGTCCTGAAGGAAGGGGGGCGCCATCTCGGAGGGTTCTGGGGGTAGATTGCAGGTGGTAACTTGGATCTGCCCTGTGTATCCTTGGTGGATGGTAGATCCGAGGGCTGTTCCTGTGTTCCTCTCTGTTCTCCTTGAGTTAGTCTCACCTTGCCTCTTTTCTTCTCCTCTGTGGTTGCTGACTTCCCTCGTGTCCATGTCATGGTTTGTTTTTCCCTGTGGGGTGTATTTTCTCTCGTTTCTGTTTGCTCTTCTGGGGCTGTTTTCTTTGGTTGTTTTCTTTCTTGGTTCTCCTTTATCCTTCCTTTCTTCTGTGCATAGTCTTAAAACCCTGCCAAGTTGATGGGGTCTGACTGTGGGCCCTTCCCTGGTCTCTGTTCCCTCTGGTCCTGGTTCATTCCCTTTATCTCTCCCTATCCTCTAGGTTTTGGCTGTCATATATTCTGTCTGTTCGCCTACTACAATTTCTAGCAACCTATTGCACCTATTACCCTTTCCATCAGGTGATGCTTGCATCAATTTCCTGCATTAAATGTGACATCTTTCCTGAATTTCTTATGATGACACCATCACTTTCGGTGTTTTTCTTCGCTGATATCAAATTTCATGGGGTCCTAGAACAATACATAGAATCTTCCATATCATCTCATTTAATAAATTCCTCTTCCTTATGTCAACTTTCTTCTATCGACGGGAAGTGTTCCCAATTCGTACTGTTTCTCCTTTAACCTTCTGGTTGGTGAAGGAACTTCTTCAGGCACCCTCCATGGACTAGGTTGATGACCTGTTGAGGAAACTGATCAAAGTGTGTCCTTCCTTTATTTTCCCCATCTGGGTTCTTCTCTTCTGGTGGGCCTTTGTGAACACCTTCTTCTCTTGTATTTTCTATGGACTACTGCCCTGTGGGGGTGGTAGAGTGGTGTCCCTTGCCTCACAACCTTACTGGGATTGGATGCTTCAGGGTTGTTTCACTGTGAAAGGGCTTGACATGCTTCCCGTGTTGAAGCTCTTCTACTTCTACTTCTGTTGTGTGTTTCCTTGTGTCTTTTTCTTTGTATGTGTCCTCAGATCCATGCATTACTTTTACATTGTTGTTTCTTTTTCTGTTAGTACCATTCTTGACATTCTTTCATGTACTTCAATAGTGATCTGGTTGAAATGAGGAAAATATTTTACCTCTGGGGGACCTAGAGTCAAATATTTTCTTTTACTTCTAATGCCCTAATTATATTCCTCATGGGCAGGATAAACCTATATAACCTGGGTATTTTGTCCTTAAGCTCATTTAATCATTCGTATGTATTATCACATTCTAGACTCTAAGGCCTCTGCCCTCAGATAAGGCTGCTACTAAGCCTTGCCACATCT